>NC_072731.1:62789101-62875647 GCF_026930045.1 Uloborus diversus | reverse complement strand
CTTTTAACCTCACAGACCCCGAACCAATCGCGCCAGACAAATATTTTTGGTACTATAGTGTCGGAAATTTAATTTTAAATATGATGAACAAAAAAATTTTGAAGATAGAGCAATTTTTGTATTTTTTATGAATTTTTGAAAAAAACCTTTAATTTGCATGTTTTTCTGGGTTTTATTTTTTTTCTAATATCATCCTGCGAGAAGTATCAAAGCCTCATTTCTGAAATTTAAGTTGGTAATAGTAAAAACATTTCGCCCTCTTCAGAAGAAAAAAGTTCTTAAAAATACGCAGTAGTTTTTTTTTACAATTTTTTTAATGCTGAACACATCATGTCCTTTCACGCATCAGTCGAAAAAAGCGTTCTTCAATCTTTTATGCCTGTGACGTCACTACTTGGGTTTCGATTCGATATTTACGATGGAATCTTAATCGCAAGCAATGTTAATCTTTTTTTTTTTTACCACATAGCTTACTTCTACATTGTCTGACGTGTTGACCACGTGTTTTTTCGGCAGCGCTTGCTTTTTTTCTTTCCTTTTTTTTTGTTTTATTTAGGGATTGCATTTATTTCTTTTTCATCCCCCCCCCAAGTTGGACCTTTCGCTGTATCTATATTACGTTACATTTCATAGTTGTGCGCATTAATTCAATAAAAACAGCGAGATTTTTTTTTATCTTTGTCAAACGCTACTTTTTGCACACTACGGGGAATTTGGGTTTTTTTTTTTTTTTGCTCTACTTAAATGAAAAAAAGCTGTTTTTTGAGTGTTCTTTGTTTTTATTAGGAAATGGGTGAGGAGGTCAAAATAAATAGAGATGGATGAGAAAATGTAGAGATAGATTGTAAAGGTAGATAGCCGCCGAAGGCGGCAATCTCGGCGTAAAAATGTGAATGGCACAAAAAAAAGATAGAGATGGATTGATTAATACTGCTGCCAAATTTATTTAAACAACCGCCGAAGGCGGCAAACTTGAAGTAAAAAGGTAAATGACAAGTTAGCCAAACAGCCGCCGTAGATGGCTGCTTGCGCATTGGATGTCAATGCCCCCCTCCCTCCCCCACATACACCATGACTTTGAAAAAACAATGCTTTCAAATAAAAGAGGAAGTGCTTTTTGTTATTTTTCGACAAAATTTGCATGAAGAGTACGTCGTTTGTGTCTCCCCTCCCCCTCCTTTAAAAATATTCCAAACGACGAAACTGGAGACAGATCTAGAAAATATTTCATTCAAATTATTAATGATATAGATAGATATAGATTGATTAACACCGCCACGAAATTTATTTAAGCAGTCGCCGAAGGCGGAAACATTGGCGTAAAAAAACGAATGATAATACTGATTTATAGAGAAAAACATTGATTAATGTCGTCGCTAAATTGTTTAAGCAGCCGCCAAAGGCAGCACCCCTGGCGTAAAAAGGCGAATGGCGTAAAAAGGCGGACCAGCTGGTCGCCGCAGGCGGCTAGTTGAAAATAAAACAAATGAGCTGATGTGTGCATCACATGACTTCCTTTTACTCCAAATTAATGTCACTTCCCCATTATTGGCAATTTTAATGTGATTCAATTGTTTACTCTCTAAATATCACCAACAGTGGCCAAACTGAAACCAAATTAAAAAAAAAAAAGAAAAAAAAATCTCCAAATTTGTCGCCAAGTTGGCAACAAAACTTGGCAACTAAAAGACTGGCGATATATCGCCAAGTGTCCGACAAATTATAGCACAGCTTGAGTTTACTTCGAAATTAACAATGATTTCCCCCCAAAAAGGGGCAAAAAACCCCCTTAGGAACATCCGAATGCAACCAAAATTAAAGTTGCACAACTAGAACCTACTAAGAGTCCACGTTCCAAATTTCAACTTTCTAGGACATAACGTTTTTGAGTTATGCGAGATACATACGCACATACATACGTACATACGGACGTCACGAGGAAATTTGTTGTAATTAACTCGGGGGTCGTCAAAATGGATATTTCTGGTGTCTGTACGATCCTAGGCATATATCCAGGTGTGGTCGGGTCGAAAAAAAAACTCAACTATTATTCGGGGGTGAGAAAAATGGAAACTTAGGCCGATTTTTGAGTG
The DNA here is from genome assembly GCF_026930045.1 of Uloborus diversus. NCBI lineage: Eukaryota > Metazoa > Arthropoda > Arachnida > Araneae > Uloboridae > Uloborus > Uloborus diversus. Next base: position 62,873,554 of record NC_072731.1, on the reverse strand, counting down.
AAAATTTTTTTGCGAATACAATACTTCCTTTTTTGTAAAAGGAAGTAAAAAGGTTCCGAAACTGACCTCACCAGAAAAGTGATAAAAGGTATTTTTAGAAATGATATTTTAGCAACAGAAAGCATGAGAAGGACTTTAGCGAGTGTGTGGGATAGGAAGTAAAAAGTCCAAACATTTTGTTAGTATTCTAAACACGTTACACAAAGCATTACTAATGGATGCATTGGAAAATTGCAAATGAATTACAACGGTTAAAGAAAAATGATAAATAAAGCAAAATGTAAAAAGGTTCGAAAGGAATCTGTTGTAGGGGAACATGGAGCAAAATGAAATAGCGGGGCAAAGTGAAATGGTGAACTATTTACTCTGCTTTTAGCTCCATCTATCTGGTATTATTTTAACTATTTAATTCCATATGTAGTCTATTTCAGTCAGTAAGAAACTGCAGAAGATAAAAACATGACGTTATACAGGTAATTTTTAAAAAAAATTACACTCATATTGTAATCTTTTGGTGTCAGTCACAAATTATTTTTGTTACTATAAAATGATAACGTTCTTGTTATTAATATTTCAAATGTTAATTGAGACCTCCTAATATTCAATGCTGTGTTAACTTAGTTTTTTAATATTAATCGTATTTGTATTTTAAATAAATTGTACAATTAGTGAAGTACATACGGGGCAAAGTGAAATAGTTTGTTTCATTTACTTATTCAATCATTATTATAAATCACTTATGTTTTCATTTATTAATTAGTTCATATACATTCCTTCATTCACTAATTCACTTATTTTTCATTCATTTAGTTGTTTTCTTATTCATTCATTCTTTTACTCGCTCATTTATTCTTCTTCATATATCAATTGATTTATTCTTTTAATTATTCATTTTTTGTTGCATTATCTTTTCATTTATTCATTCAACCTTTTATTTACTGATTCTTTTGATCAAAAATGTTTTATTATCAAATAGAAAATATTTCATTAGAAAAATATATTTTTTTCACTTTGCCCCTTGAAAAAAAAAAAGGTGAAAATTTTCCATTTTTTTTTGAAGACTCAAATTTACTGCCAAAAATTAAAAATACTGATTCAACGCAAGTTTTATTAAAAAAATAAAGTGTTCTTTCTTAATGTACGGTAATTTTCAAAACAAATTTCCGATTTATTCATTTCGAAAAAACTCGGTCATCTTAACCATTTTACTTTACCCCACATTCCCCTACTTCACTGATAAAAAGGAAATTTGAGATTGATTGAGAGTTAAAAACTTGAAGATGAATGTAAAGAAAAAGAAGTAATTTATCGCAACTGCATCAATACAATTTTCTAAATTGCTCACAGTTCGAAAGAACGGTCGTTCATTTTTTAGGTGAACGAACGGATCCGTTCATTTTAAAGATTCGTTCTTTTTGACAAGTTCGTTCATGAACAACACATATAGTGTCTATACGTTCTTAGGCATATAGCTATGTGTGGTCGGGTTGGGGAAAACACACACACACACACAATATTCATTCGGGGGAGAGCAAATTGGAAATTAAGGCCGATTTTTGAGTGAAAAGTTTTTCGCGAACACAATACTTCTTATACTATGTAAAAGGAAGCAAAAACGGTATGCCGTAGAAGGTTGAAATTTCTTATACAGGGTCTAAATGAGGTCTAGCTGCACACCTTTTTTTACATTGAAGCTGGTGCCCCAAAAGAGCTCTTGACACATTTTTTCTTTCAATGTCAATTGCAATGCACATTGAAGTAATGTCATAAACTAGTGATCATTTTGCAATATATTTCCAATTTTCAGCGGATTTTTTTTTTTTTGCTTTTCTTGATGATACATTACCAATTTGTTGAAAAAAACTTAATTTTGAATTCGGTGTCAGTTTGGCGCTATTGACGATATCTAGTAAGAAACAGATGGAAGTAACATTAAAATTCCTTCTATTTCCATTGATATATTTTGGAAATAAATCTCCATAAGTCCTTTCCGTATCGGTTGACGGTTCTTTAGGTGTATAACTACTTAAAATGCTTTTTTACTCTGTCTCAGTTTTGTTCTTGATACACGTTCCACATAATTTTTGCTCAGTTTAAAACTCAGACTAAAAACACATTTCTTCTCTTCACATTCGAAAGCACAAGTCTCTATGCTTACTATACTGCCGTGTGCAGGTAAACGGCAGTATCTACAAAAATGAGTTTTTGAGATATTTGAAGAAACGCGTTTTTGATTTCCCACAAACATTAATAAAATATTAAAGTTTGATTTAAGGTGATTCTATATGTTTATTTCGAAATTATTTTCTGAGTAATCTGTTTCAATTCGATTTTTTAATCAAAATTTTGATTAATGCAGATACTGCCGTTTACCTGCTCTTCGCACTAGTAATTTTCATCCACTTTTGACTGGTAGTTAGCAGTAACTGCATAATATGCTATTGAATGACCAACAATTACAGATTCGACATAATACGAAGTAGATACGTTATTATGAAGTATATTTATTGCAAAGTGAATAATATATTTTGTTTTAAAACATAAATAAATACCGTGTAGCAGTAAGTGCATTCTGCCGATTACATGCAAAATGTAGCGATAAAAGCAGTTACTGCTGTTTGCCTGCCCACGGGAGAAAGTTTTCCATCTTCCGTGGGCAGGTAAAGAGCAGTAAGTACATACTGCCGACTTCCCGCAAAATGTTGCGAAAAAAGCAGTTACTGCTAATTACCACTGGTAAAAAAATGCTTTTTTTTCTGCGGCAACCAAATAAAAATGTTTGTACCATAAAACTATAACAATACAGATATCAAAAATGCAAAAAAATGAAAATCGAGAAATCTGTAGTTACTGCCGTTTACCTGCACACGGCAGTATACTTTTAGGGTAGGAAATTTAGTCAAAAAGGTTATGCATTTGAGAACATTATTTTTAACGTTCGGTAATTAAAATGGTTATTAAAACCATTCATCATTCAATAAGTGTATGAGGAGGCAGTGTGGGGTCAACGTTCCCATCAGATTTTTTTCCCGGTAATGTATGAAAAGCAACTGTACAGAACAGCTTCTTAATACAGTAGAGTCCTGAAAACTCGGTACTCGATAACTCAGCCATACCTAGAAACTCAGCCAAGGCAAAGCGAAAAAATCTCCGCACGAAAAACCAGTTGCGAGCGCATTCTAGATACATAATGGGCTTCCCGCGCCCCGTATGGCTCCCGGACCGTAGGTTGGGCACTACTGATCTAGACTACTCATTTTATACTACATAACAAAATAAAGTCTCCAAAAAGCGTCTGTTTGTTTGTACACGCAAAACTCAAGAACTACCCGGTCGATTTCGCTGAAATTTTCACAGCATCTTTGTTTTAGCACCGGAAAAGTTTGCAGACCGTTTCGAAAAAAAGTCGATGAGTAGTTCTTTTTTTATTCCAATTTAGGCCCAATTTTCACATAAATTCATAAATACGGGGGTGAAAATTACTTGCATGTAGTAATATTAGATATCGTTGGAAAGGGTAGAATTTTCTGCGTTCTACGCAGTTTGTTTCAACGCTCTAACGTAACTACGACGGGAGTTATTTGTGTTTTTATTTCGAATTTTTTTAGGATTAGTTGAAATTTAAGCCCTCTTTCTTCACTAAATCCATCAATAAAAAATGAGGGAATTGTCAGACAATTTTTTCTTTTTGACACCATTGGAAATAACTGCTTTTTTTTACTTAAGTTCGAACTCGACGATGGTAGAAAATTTAACCCTCTATCTCAACTAGAAAAAAAAGTTACAAGCGAATTAAATGAAGTTCAAAAATCTGTTCTCTACTCAAGTTTTTAACCATTTTATTTTGCCTTTTCACGGTAACGCTTTTTGAATTCATTGTTTATTTCCGTCTCTCATTTTCAATTCTTAAGCTTATTTTATTTTGTATTTTCATGGTTACGCTTTTTAAATTCATCTTTCTCATTTTATTTTAATTTCTTGAAAGTATTTTAATATCTGTCGTCATTGTTTGGAGCGGAAATTTTTCATGATGTTTTTTTTTTTAATTTCATTTCGGCCTGGTTATTGAATATACTTCAATTGACACAACTGTTATTTTCAAGATAGACCGGGCAAAGCCAGGCAACGCTGCTAGTTCTAATATAAATGGGAAAGAGATATGTAATAAGATCAATGTTGGTGTGCCACGAAAGCAAGTTAGGTTCGTTATGAGCGAATTTTTGTTAGCTTTTAAATTTCAAAAAATACTATTAATAATTTTTATTATATGTCGTCAAAGAGATTTTTAAAAATCATTTCGAAATGATGAGTTTTACAATTTATTAAAAAAAGCAGTTGAGTTGTAAATTGCAATCAACAACGTTTTTACGCACAAAGTTAGCAGATTGCTGCAGACACGCGTTTCGGGGTTACAAGGAACCCCGAAGCATATGTCTGCAGTAATCTCATTATTTTGTGCGTCAAAACGTTGTTGACTGACAATTCACTTCATCACATAAACGTATTTATTTCTTTGCCAATGAACTTGTGTTTGGTTATTGAGATTTGCGAATTTTTTCAGAAACTTTCGATGCAAATTTCAAGGAATTTTTCAAAAATTAACCAAAAAAGCAAAACGAATCAGTAAGTGATTTTTCGTTTAAAAAATGAAAAAAAAAAAAAAAATCAATAATATTCAAGTTATGAAAGAATTTTTTTTTTTGCAAGCATTTGCTGCCATTAATTGCATCTTACCATAATATTAATGTGAATCCAAAACATTTAAATTTCTTCAGATCATTTACCCTTAATAATATTGAGATGAAACATCTGAAAGAAAGAAAAAAAATCACGCTCTTACGAAAAAAAGGTGAGTTGAACAGAAAAATTCCTAATTTGCATTCATAAATGTATATTATGAATAAAATGATAAAGCCGACACTTGGCTAAAGAACCTCATTTTCATTCCTGATTATTCGTTTAGCCCGGCATTTAAAAATGAAAGAATGCATCAAGTTATAGGTTCTTTCAAACTAAAGTAATAATTAGAAAAAAGAGTGACGTACAAAATGTGTGCTCGTGTTGTTTTATATAATTGAGTAGGTATTTAGAATTAATGTAGAAGGAAAATTTTTTGAAGTAAATGCAATAAAAGCTGTGTCTTAAAAAATTACTAATTAAATTATTGTTCTTGTGTTTAGTCATGTCTTCTTCAATGACAAAGTAGTTCATAATTTTCTTTCCATCTTTAACTGTCTCGCTTTACCAAAAGCGCTTCTCTTTAATCGAAAGCTGTCAGGTTAACATAATTCTTCTGATTTGCCTTAATTAAAAAAAGCACCCTTGTTACTCATTGCTAAAATGAAAATAAATATCACTGCCACTTTTCATTGTGGTACTCATCATAAGTTGTTAGTGTTATTAATTTAAGTGTTTAATTTGAAAAATCGAGCAGTCAAAACTTATTTAATCGATTTCTCAACGAAAATTATTCATTACTCTCCTATTACTTAAAAAATATTAGTATCCAATTGTTTAAAAAAGAAACTTTTACTAAAAAAAAAGGTATTTCCGTTATTTGCTTGACTATAGCCTTATTTGAAAACATAGACTTTTAAACACATTGACTTATAAAGCAGTTGCTCTGACCCTTTGTCGGTGGATTTTTAAGATACAGAAAATCTTCAACACCTATATCGTATTTTCATTTTATGTGGCATGACAAAAAAGCATAAAGCAGCGTTCCTCACCAATTTTGACCAGCGGACGGGTAAAAATTTGTGTAAATATTTTGCGATCTGAGGTCCACAGGGATGAGGCCTTTTTTTTTCTTTTTCAATCTCTTTTCTGACCCCTCACCCCAAAAACTATACTAGGAATAAATAAAGTGTTACTTCGGTTAATTATAGGATTTTTTTTATATCAGGATTGACTTACCATAATATTTTAACATTTGGATCGGTAATTGTTGTAATAAGTATAAATTACTGGCCATTGAAATTGCTACACCATGAAGGCGATATACTACACGTATGAAATTTGCTCGATAGAAGGAAAATGCTGTGATATTCAAAGGATTAGACTTTCAACGCATTCATAAAAAATAGGTGGTGATATCCCCACATACAATGTGTTTAATTAAATAAATTGAGTAGCAGGTTTCTCGCTCACAAACTGTATATGAGCTTTGTTACGAGGAGAAAAGGGATTTCAATTCATCGTATATGAAGAAAAAATGCATAGCAGAACGTTGCTGACTTTGATTAAGGTTGAATCGGAGTCCACTCGGCATGTGGTTTATTGTATCACGGCACTGCTTCTGGGGGCGGTCGACGTACTATGACTGTTTTCCGAATACAGTGAAACCTCAATAAGTAGTCGACTGGTTAAGTGGTCACTCTGTTTAAGTGGTCGTTTTTCTTTGGTCCCGAAAAGGTCTCATTCACAGTAATGTAAAATGATCCTCTTTTACAGGTCACCAAATTTAATTTTACCCGGTTAACTAGTCACTCAAAAATTGTTTTCTAAAATTCCTTTTCCTTATCGGATCTTATAAAATAGTGTCGGACTTAGTTGAAAGGCTGTTCGATAGTCATTTCTTCTTGAAATCTCGATCCTCGGTTCTGGTCGTTCAAAGCATGCTTCTTGCTGTGACTCTGCCGAGTGCCAAGAGTATGAATCAAACTCCTTTCAGCAAGACATACAAAATCTAATACCTGGAGAAAGTTAGTCAGTATTTAACATCCGTTCAAGGAACTACAAACACAGCATTTAAAGCTTGATGTATGTTAGAAGAGATCATTCTTTTCCGTAAACAAAAACTTCATGAGTCAACATTGAAGGATTGTATTAATGTACTGTAACTAAATAAGTTGTTGTTATTTAGTAATGTATAAGTAAGAGAAAATGAAACAAAATAACTATCATTAGTATTTTCCCCCTTTTTAATATTTCCACTAATTTATAGACATTGATTACATAAGCTATTGTTTTTCTCACAGAATTCTACTGCTATTCATGAATACTTGTAAGGCTTTTTTTTTCTTCCTTAATTTCCCACTCCACATAAGTAGTCACTCCGCATAAGTGGTCAAAAATTTTTGGTCCCTTGAGTGACGACTTAACGAGGTTTTACTGTATAAAATAGCAGGGTTCATGACGATCATAAGAAACGCCATGCTGTACTTCAGAGGCAAAGGTGGATACAGAGTAGCATTTTTTTGGGGGGGGGGCATACTAAGGAATGCCCCACCCTCCCTCCTCTACGATCGAACCTACGCTTTTGGGTGCGAAATAATTTGGAATCTGCGTAGGTGTCAATAAAAAGCACCAAATGGGCCAGGAGTAAAGCACCAAATTAGACAAAAACGTTACTAATTAATTACATAAGCAATGCAAAAAAGTAAAACTTCAAATGTTTACTTTAAATTGTTATTTAATAAATTGAAAATATTACTGCAATTGTTTACATTTTGGTCATGAATTGTTTGAACACAATGTGGATGCATAATATTGTCGACGGTTTAGGGTGGAGGGGGGTCATGACCCTTGTGACCCTCCCCCTGTATCCGTCCCTGCACACGACAGAGGTCCGCTGTCAGTACAGCCACACTGCGAGCACTGAGTTAAGAAAGAGTTAAGAAATGGAGTCTTTTGCAAGTTAATAAGAGTCTACCCGAACAACATTTGATGTAGTATGGTATGTTAGCTTGACAAGGGTGTCGCACGTCGCCTTCTTGGTGCAGCAATTTTAAGGGCCAGTAGCGTACACAACCGCTGAGAAAACCCACAGAAATTAATAAAAGTAATATCATAATTAGCGTGTAAAATGCTATTATTATTGAATAAGGGATTTTTTTTCAGACTGACAGGAAAAACTCTGAGGGCCAGGCAAATTTGTCTGCGGACCGGTGCCGGATCAGCGGTTGAGAATCGCTGCATGGAGTGTTTACTTGACTCGGGTGCCCAACGTTAAGTTTAGTTCTCACTGTAAATTCCCATCCAAGGTTTAATTTATCTAACGGGGAAACGAAATTTCGAAATTCCGAAGTAGTAATGACCCTTTGCCGGAAGTGGTGTCACACGAAATAATTGAAGTCATCCCGTGAGTAAATAATCCCAAATAATGATTAGCCACTACGTGTTCCTATTAAAAAAGTGAAGATTCTTTTTTCAAATTCGCTATTAGATTGCATTTGAAAATTGTTCTAAAACGCTTTTAGTTTACAGTAGTTCTGAAGTAAAAGTTCTTTAATGCATATCTTCCCAAATAAACTCGTTTAGATCTCTTGAATTTTAAAAGTAAATTCTATAACTGAAGAGACTGTTCATTTATAATTAAATCCAATGCAGTATGTACCTTGGGAGGAATAAAATTAAAGCATCTTTAAAAAGCTGTACGAACTATTCACAATATCAAAAAAATTTCCCTCTTAAAAGAAACTCAAACTAATGAGAAGGAAAATATCTATAAAGAGAAAGTATTAAACGATAATTGAAAAAGACTTAACTCTTTTTTTTAAGCGCAAAGCTTAAAATTCGTCTCGAATGTCAATGGTTGCTGATTTTTCTTTCTGGATGTAGTTAAGTTTCTTCTTAAAGTAAAATCAAGTGTTGTTTTCATCACAAGTCTTTTAATTTTATACTGTAAAGTAAAATTTAGAGATTATATGCTTTTGCATTTAGTATGCATCACTGCCGAAATGTTTTTCCACTGCTTTATTAATGAAAATGAAATCAGGAATGAAGGAATTTAGGCTAGAGTTCTGTTTTGAAACCCTAATCCAAAAATGCACTTTAATGCGCTCTTTATAGCACTTCCTTGCATAGAAACTACTTTCAAGATTATTTAAAGCTTGTTTGAAATGAAAAAAACTCGATGCTCGTGAAAGAAATCCTATTTATGAGTAAGGTACGTATTTCATGAAAAAGTAAAAAAAAAAACTTTCAACTTTTGTTTTGAAAGGTTCTTTAAATACACTCCTGTTTGTGAAATTTGTAACACCATGAAGGAAGCATCATAGTTGAATAAAATTTAATACACAATTCCGTGGTAATGATACAAATAAATGATTACATTTTCAAACCAAACAAACAATAATAATTAAAAAAAAGATATTAGTATTTTGTGTGGTCACCACGCTCCGCAAAAAGAGAGCTGCTACACGACTCGGCATGGAGTGAAACAAAATTTGAATATCTGCCTGCGGAATAGTATTCCATGTTGTTTGTATGCGCAACCTTTGTTCGTCTGTCGAAGCAACAGAACGAGGATCACAAGCGAGACGCCGCCCAACGAAATCCCACACATGTTCAATCGGTGACATATCCGGGGAATATGCAGGCCAAGGAAAAAGCTGTACCTGCTGCGAATCAAGGTAGGATTTGACTGTCCGGCGACATGTGGCCGGGCATTATCCTGCTGGCCCCTGGCAATCCTTGCAGGAAAGGAATAGCTTGGGGCTGTAAAACTTCGTTTATGTACCGGTAAAGTTAAAATTGCCCACAATTCGTAGCAATTGTGATCGTCCATGAAACGCTATGGCACCCCAGACCATAACTGGGTGTTTGTCCACTGTGGCGTTCGATAATGCACTCCGGAATGTGCCTTTCAACGGCATAGCGCCTGACACGAATTCAGCCATCATGATGCCACAAATTGAAGCGGGATTCGTCAGAAAAGATGACCTGCTGCCCATCAGCACGCCAGCTCCTATGCACATTGGCCCATTGTAGATGCAGGCGGCGATGATTTTGCTTGAGAGGAATCCTGTACAAAAGAATCCTTGCGCGCAGCCCACGCTGCAGCAGACGTCTCCGAATTGATGAAGCACACAATGAAACACCTGTAGCTGTTGACCACTGTGCTGCCAATCGTCTAGTAGAAGCTGTGTGGTCCGTCAGCGCCATACGCACCAGGTGTCTGTCATCGCGAGCTGGCGTCACATTTCGGGTTCCACTCCCGGATTTCTGAGCTGTCCGACCCTCGTCCGTCTACTGATTCTAAACACGCATGATTGTGCTGCTGTTACGCAGCACACGAGCGGCTACTGCACGATAAGACAATCCAGCTACACGAAGACCGACGTTTCTGCCCCGTTCAAACTCCGAAATTTGCTCAAATTTCGCTTTCTTTCGTCGAAGAGGCTTAGTAAAGATTCAGTTAACGTTTACTCTAGCATATAACCACCGATAATCATACACGCCTCGCTACAGCCGTCTCTTTATACTCGGTTCTATTCGTCGTTAAGAGGGCGCTGCTTAGCATACGCAGGCGCTACCGGTCTGCAATTCTAATCATTTGCTTATCATGCCCTACTCTACATTTCCTGCAATTTTTAGCTCACTCGCGTAAGTAATTCGTGGTGTTGCAATTTTCACAAACAGGAGTGTAGATAGCTTGAATGAACTGTTAACGATTTTAATCTAAGACAAAAATAGTACTGAAACAGAAGCAAATAGCAAATCATAAAACTAGGCATACAAAAGTGTTGAAGCAACAAAATTACAGCTCTATTATAAGTGCTAAGATGGAATGGAACGTAATATCAATCTGCTTAGTTACAACAACTAGATACTGCAGTTTAGCCTTTATTTTGAGTACTTCAGTCCGGAATAGCCATAACCGAGCTACAGACAAATAACCTTATATAAGCGATGAGTATATCTTCACACTATAGCAGATAAAAATATTTTAGTCAACCAACGAGAGTTCCGCAAACCAGATACGGCACCGCACCGAAAAACGAAGATAAAATTTGCGGAATAAAGCTGTAAACTGAAGGTACAAAACGGTCTACACAAAATTTCATGAATTATAGACTGAGGCAGTAATTTTGCAGCATTACATCGTAATTTTTATCTTCACTTTTTCCAGGTAGAACCGTATCAAGTTTACGGATCTCTTGCTGGTTTGCTACGCTATTTTTATCTGACCGCCTCTAAGCCAGTGCTAAGGTAGAACTGCATACAATATACCGAAAGCCCGGTTATCCCATCCAGAGACTTCAGTTTTGTCCTTGTTACGGGCTCATCGGTCTGGAATAGGGAATAACCAAGTTGGAGGCATATTGCATGTAGTCTTAGATATTTTAGGATTTAATTATATGCCAATATAGTAATCAGTTCAGAAGCAATCATTGTCACTTCGACTTGTTCGTAATTAAAAAAAAACTTAATTTAGGTTCCTTTTGGAGAGGTAAGTTTAATTTTTATTTATTGAATAAATATAGTGAAATCTTTAGCACCGGTTAAGGGGCGGTAACTTACTGCTTAAATACTGCTTAGTTTTAATTTAATTTTTTTAAAATTATTCGTTATTAAACTATATTTTTCTTGTTAAACTAACAAAATACATTGTTAGTTATTTTTTTACAAAATTTTACTGTTTATTAATACTACTAATAAGATATGTATAAAACTCACATTCATTTTTAAGCTGAACGAACTTTTTTTATAGTATTATTTTTTTTAACCTCGTTTTTTCGGCATGCCGGAGAGGACCAGGCAAGTATTATTGGAAATCTGGTGACCCCCGAATTTTGGGGCATGCCGGCTAATGCGGGGTAAAACGGTAAAACTCTATTTGCAGCAACGGAAAGATATTGAATTTAATAGGAGTAAGAAGTGTTTTAATTCAAAGTAAAACTTATAAAAGACAATACTGTCTGACCATCGAATACATGGAAAGGCTAGTATCCAGTTTATAGGTGGAAATGGACGTATCTATTAGTTTATAGGGATGCTAGTTGGTTTGTTTCAGATGTGCACTTTTGCCGCTCGATTATTTAGCCTTAGTTTTGTAAAAATGAAAATCTACTCACAGCAACATTTTTTAAATGTAAAGTATATTCTCACGGCTTTATGTTTTTACACAACAAAGTATTATGCACAACAAAGTTTTGAGCTTACCATTTTGCTTTTACGTTCCTGAAAGAAACGAAAATATTTTATTTTCTTTTTGTTTTTCGTTTTGTTTCCATGGTACCTATTTTTGTTTCCCCTTATTTTATTTTTGAGAATGCAATAAATGAATAAGGCATTAGTGACATCATAAAACGCGTGCATCAAAATCCCATCGTTATTTTCCCTTCTCCCCTGCTAGATTCATTCAGATGGAATTGTCTTTACTTGGCAGATTGCCAAATTACATACAATCTGTGATCAAACAGTACTGCGGTGGGTAGGTGAACGGCAGTGTCTGCAAAAATGAACGAGATATTTGAGAAACGCGTTTTCCATACTAACAATAGGGAAATGTTGTAATTTGACGTTTTTTTCGGCCCCTTTTTTCTGTGAAAACCAAATTAGCAAGCTTGTACAATAAAGTTTACGTACAATAGATGGCAAAAATAAAATAAAAAAATAAATAAATGAAAAATTTGAAATTGCTGCCCTTACCTGCCCACGGGAGCGTATTCATTTACTTTGGTTATGAAGTGGTATTTAAGTGACCACATAAAAAAGTATTTGAATATAAAAGAAAATGCTTTAATAATAATGCTTTTAGAGATTGATTATTCTTTCCAGATAATTCCTTGTTTTGCTAATTTTAATGATTATTTGCTTTAAAGAAATAAACAATCAGATGAACGTGTTTTACTTTCAAGTGCTTCCCCATGTAAGAAAAGAGACATATGGATCTCCTTCCATGATGCTGTTTTTATCATCGAAAAAGATGCTTTTGTTTTAACATAAATGTAAAAAAAATTAAAGTTTTTGGTTGCTAAATATTGAGCAACTATATTGACAAGCAAACAGAAACATAGAGGCTTTAAAAACCTTTCTCTCGAAGAAAAACCTACGAAAACTGACTGAAAAGAATATCTTTACAGAAAATTGAAAAATTTCCTCTGTGCAGCCATCATTATTTGTTCAAAATTAAAGAAAAAAAAACATGTTGAAAATTTTGATTTATTTACTTAAAAAACATTTAATCAGTTGCATCAATATTCAACATATTGTTTTTTTTACTGTTTTCGCTTTAATGAGTTTCTTTGCTCTATTAATTAAGGATTTTTTCTTCAGTTATGCGGAAGATTTAAGAAGGAATCTTAAACTACAAACATTTTGAATTGCAATTAATTATGACACTAAAAAGAAAAGATAAAAAGTCATTTTTTTCCTCTTGATTACTTTTTTTAATTGTATAATTATTTTGTGATTATTTTGCTATTTATTTAATTTTTGGCGACAAAAAAGGGGGAGAAACAGAAGCTTTTAACATATGCTTCTAAAGTTACCTCAGGGGAAATTTTAATACGCAATTTAAAAAAAACTTAATTAAGAACGCCAATTGTGCTACGTGTTCTAGAGGCACTACTTAAATATCCTTGATAATTGTCCGATGAATAACAGGATAAAGAAGTGATAATTTGTTTTTTTTTTGTTTTTCAGAGTGTTAAAAATAAAAAAAATAAAAAAAAAAAAAAGCAATAATTTGCATGGAATAAAATATGTAGGCATGGAGATATAAGATAAATTCAATAATACATTGACTTTTCTTTTAAGACTTTTATATGCAAAATTTAATTCCAGTTTCAAAACTGTTTATGATTTGCTTTAATAAAAGAAAAATTTTATGTTTTCCCGGAAAAAAAAATTATTTTTGAATTATAAATTAACTAAATACGTACACTTTTGTGCATTGTTGCCCAACTATTTTCTACCCGAACTTCGCACCTTAATATGAATCATGCGGATGAGAACACATGCATAATTCAAATCTATTTGAGTTTTTCCCCTAGGTAACCGGGGAAAACACGAAAAGGGAGCAAAAATACAAACCATGAGTCGTTGTTTTACTTACTACATGCTTTTAATCAATGCGAATTTTCTGTATCTGTCTTTTAGAAAACCCATTTCTGACCATTTGACTCCAAATTTTGCAGCAAGCATTCTTTAGAGACCGAATGAAGATCATCGGTTGTCTTCATAACAGGAGTAGCTTCGCGGACGCCGTAACTTGGACACCATTGCATATGTGCAACAAACTAACTATAGCAAACATCGTATCTCAAGTACAAAACAGCAAATCGATCGTAGCCATATGTTTCGAGGTGTCAAGAACCCCCTTTTTAAATGCAAAGAGGTGAGCTTTAGGATGAAAAGTCATCCGAGAAAATGAGAGTCGTATCCGATCTTTCCTCGGATGTCTTTTCATCGTGAAGCTCAATTATTTGCGTTGAAAAAGGGGTTCCTTGAAGTTCCGAAACTCGTGTCTGCAACTGATTTGCTAATCTGTGCTTGATATACGTTTTTAACTATTGTTACTTATGAACTAGTTGATTTTAAAGAATGAACTGAAAACCGGTTTGCAATTTTTTTGTAGTTAAATATTGGAAGAACTAGATTTATTTACTTATCTATTTCATATTTAAAGAGATCGAGTTGATCGAGAGTTTCATTTCAAATAGAATGTGTTGCAATTTTGGTTATCGTGAAATCTACAAGATAGCTTTTATATGAGTTGCACTTAAAGCAACAACAAAAGCAAATATTTTAGCAGGCGAATGCCTTTTGTTTTATTCAGTAAATTTATAATTTGTAGCAAAAACTATTGCAATTAAGTTCATAAATGAGGACTAATTTACAAAAGGGGACACATCCATTTCCCAAAAATGTTCAGAAGCTGAAAAGAACAAACTAGTCTGACAGCAGAATAGTTTTATCTTATTTTCTGGCTACAAAATTGAGCACAAGGGCATGGCAGATTATCTCTCAAAGTAATAAATTTTCACATAAAAAATAAAGGAGACATTGCCATCTTAATGTTGAATACGAACGAAATCTAAATCTTGATAGCTGTAATATCATCAAAACTCTTAAATCACTACCTCCGTATCCTCATATCGAAGTACCTTAACCTAAAACTAGAGAATTCAAATTCGGAGTTCACGGACATGCGTTCCTTTGAAAAAAGAAAAAAAAAAATGTTTTCGCTCAACTGATTAAATTAGGATGCTCAAAATGAAAATTATAAGAGACGGGTAAGTCAATTTTTGATCGAAAAACCAAACTTAACGCATAATAAACTAGGATTTGTGTTAAGAATGAAGGCTTTCACGGCCGGTGTCAATAATGTTGAGATTCCGGGCTGTTGTGCCGTCACCACGGTAACACTCAGACCACTGCACAACAGCTCAGAATCTTACAACATTATTAAACTAGGATTTGTTCCGTTTCGACTGCTGGAGACTAGGGGCGTTCGATAAATGCCATCTGAAAAATACAGAAAATGCCAATTTTTTTTTTCTAAGAAGTAAATATGTTCCGTTTTGATAGAGTACTTATCAAATGTTACTTGAATCATTAAAGTTTGCTTATAAGAACAGTCACTAATAACTATGGAATGTAACTATGATTCCTCTGTCATTATTTAGGACTTTCGTACAGTATTTTCCTTCACTTTAGGGCCTCCAAACAATTCCTTCTACGGAATATCGATTAGTACTTTTAAGTTATCCATTGAACACTAGGATTCTACGAAAAAAAAAATAATATAAAGCTTGCTATTTTTATTCTTTATCAGAATTTTTTCAATACAACTTTGAGCACTGGATTTAGCACTTTAGTTTATTTTACATTTTGAATTTTTTTAAATTCAATGTTGAATAGGGTTGACTGACAATCAAAGGAAAATAGACGATATATGCACTTAATGGTGACTTTTTAATCACCGCATGTTGCCAAAATATATTAGAAAACAAAGAAAAATGTGCTGTCTAACATTTTTTCTATTGCTTTTTGGCAAATATCAGTTGCCTTGCAAAAAAAAAAAAAAAAAAAAAAAAAGTGTCTTTGCGTATGTGAAGTGTTTTGAGATAAAATATTTCAAATTCAATCCTTCTACATTCTTAAGTATTTCCGCTTACATGAACACGAGATTTAGCACGAGAACATAGAACCTTATAAAACATTTATCGTTTTTTTGCCAGGTGACATGTGGTAATTTTTTTCTAAGTATTTTAGATTGGATCGAATTTCGACAGTGGATCTACTAGTTAGGAAAAATTATTTATCAGTCAAAGCTCAAAATTATTCATCTGTACAGCCAGTTTAGAGCTTTGTCCATTATGTTCATACAAAGTCACACAAATCTAGATCGTAGGAATCAGAAAAACAATTGCTTTTCCAAGAAACTTAGTCTTTCTCCGTTAAAAGAAATTCCGTTTTTTTGCACTCGATCTAAAATTCAAGAAAGTCAGAGAAGCGTATAGAAATGAATGATAACATTAGCCTTTCAATATTCTTTGCTTACCTTCTAGCATTCAGAAAAGTTTATAATATTTTCTGAAAGAAATTCCAATAAACTAGTTCCTGAGATAAATGATTTGGCAAAAACGCACGAGGTAAATGATAATTTGTTATGATTTATCAACTACTAATAAATTGAATTTGTTTTGCAGAAAAAATAACTACTGAGGAATGAAGCACGGAGAGAACAGTTACTATATTAATCAAAAACCGAAACGAGTATGTTTCTTATGTTTAAATGATTTAAATGAATGAATTAGCAACATTTTAATGCACAAAAATTGCAACTTACTGCACACACGTGTTTTGGTGTTACAAGGAACCCCTTTTATTCAATACAAAGAAATGTAAGCTTTTGGATGAAAAATCATCCGAGGAAAGCGAAAGATTCTCGGATGACTTTTCATCCTAAAGCTCACACTTCTTTGCGTAGAAAAAAAGGGGTTCCTTGTAACCCCGAAACTCGTGTGTGCAGTAATTTGCAATTTTTGTGCATTAAAACGTTGGTAATTCATTCATTTAGTTTTCAAGCACAAAGGTATTTATTCGTTACGCAGACAATTTTTTTCTCAACATGTATCTTTTTATTATAGCTTTATACTTGGAAATACCTTTATTTTTAAACTGCAAAGTCGCTTGAATATTGCAAACAACTGTTTGGGTATTAAATTCTATGTTGCTTGTACTTGAAAACTATAACTAACCGTTTCTATTTGGTCAAAAAGAAAATACCAAAATATTTGTTATGTTTTTCATAAAATCCTGAATTAAAAGACGGGAATAATTCCAACTACAAAATGCTAATTTCCAACGTGACATCAGTCTTATCAACGGAAGATATTTCATTACCAGTTGAAAATTCCATTAGTCACTCTCCGTACGAAGAGATAATTCCGTTAAAAACACCGCTTTCAATCCAGCATCCCGTAAATGAATGAAAATTACGGACAACGGTTGTTCTTCATTGCGTTGTGATTAAATTTCCGGGTTTTGTCTATTCTGTGTAATAGACGTAGAACCTCATCAACGAATTCATCATTGTATTAAAAGATTTTCGCCCCTAAGTAATTAATTTTACTACGTTTAATTGCGTCGCAGTGGAATTGAGCGACATTTTATTGTCAGTTTATCGGGATGCCTCTCTTATAAATGATGTGTAACCAAGCTAAAATCAAACAAAATAAATCAAAAGAAAGAGAACACGTGTAAAATATCTGGAGATATCTTTAAACTAACTAAAAAAAGTTTATTACTTTCACTCTAATTCGGTTCAGAAGTATAAAGGATGTTCCCGTTTAACCTGAAAGGCCTCCATTTTCATAACCGTTAGTCCTAGATGCATACTTCCAATCGCAAAATGTTCAAAATCAAAAGCAGGGTTAAAATATTGAAAGTTTGAAGCAAAAGAAAAACAAAAGTCAACAATACAAAATTTAAATTTTTATACGTATCCTAGGTCTGCTAACATATATTTAGGGAAAGATTCTCTACTGAAAGATAGCTCCAACTCAAAAAGTTTGACATTTATTCAACCAATTTTCACCGAGATATGAAACGCAGCGTTTTGTCACTTACAACTTACACTAGCAGCTAATAACTTTTGGGGGGAAATATAGCTGCTAACAAGGGTTTAATATTATATGTGAGCATAGTTTTTCAAATTGTACGATCTTTTGTAGTGTGTCTTTGTGTATCACGGCATAACATTTGTGTACACATTTTTGAATAGCAATGACAAAACATAGTATTTGTTCTTTTACTTCGACAGCCTGTCATTCTTCAGAAAAGGCGATAAATTCCAAGCTCATGTTTTGCATGGTCGTGGAAAAAAAAAAAAAAAAAAGTCAAACCCCAACGTTTTCCAATTGTTAATATGGAATCCAAAATGTGTTTTTTATCAAATATCTCAAAAACTCATTTCTGCAGATACTGCCTTTTACTTTCCCACAGCAGTGTAAATATCTATGCATGTGTCTATAAAATGCAAAATAAAACTACTTACGAAATCTTTCTACAGTTCCGAAGCAAAATTCATAAAACTTTAATTTGCATAATTCAAAAGTAATAAGACTCTTTCGCGCATATGCTGTTGAAAATTAAAGTATCTTTCTCTATTTGGAGTGAAACTTATAAATAAAATGTTCGCATGAAACTGCAGTTTGAAACTTCTCGCTCCTTACAATAAAACAGAGAAGATTGCATGAACGCATTATACTTAGCTTTCTGCTCGTCAAGAACCCATTAGATAATTTGGAGCGAGACTTGCGGAAGAGCGACAATGCATTTTCCGTGTCACTAGACGGAAAAGTCCGAAATTAAAGGCTTACGATTTTCAAAATTCATCAAGATGGGAAAAGTAGCACCGAAGTGCTTTTATACATTTATTTTAAAAGGATTTTGAGAAACTGTCTCCCGTTTCAATTTACAAAGATGAGAACACTTCCTTATTGTTTTTCATAAGATCGAGAATGAAAATGTAAAGTTTGTATACAAATTGAAGTGAAAAGGCACTGATCTTGTAGAAAGCTTTACTAATATTAAGACTGCAGAACATAAATTTAGTGAAAAATAGTAACTATTTAAAGCTGTCAGAAATCCAGTCGAATTTATATGCGTGCCTACGGTGGGAATTTATCGTGTCTTCGTGGGGGATTGGCGGAAAATTGCTTGACATTACGTCAAGACGTCGCAAATCCTCATTTTAAGAAATTGCGTTTATTAACTGGAAATTATGTTTGAGTACTATAAGAAAATTAATTGATGAATGTAACATTGGCTCCGCTACTGGAATAAATTTAAAATTCAAAAAAAAAAAAACAAAGAATTGTTTTCCACTGTATTTTGCAATAAAAAATAAAATAAATAAAAACATATTAGAACGTACTCCCCACACATTTTGCAATCCTGCGTGATGTGCGGTGAACAGTTCGTGCAGAGATCTTTGCAGTTGCTGCTTGATTAAATTCATGTGCAATTACATGTCCTGACGATATTTCATTGAAGTGGGCAACTCCAGAAAGTCTCCTTTCATATTAAGCGCAAGCCTGATGTTGGAGCTGTTTTTTTTTTTGCTTGGTAGTCCACTCTCAATACACATTAATTTCTCCTTATCTCGATGAGTTTCCAAGTGCAGCCGTGTATCTAATTCTGGTTTGGACTCTTCGAGCGCCTACGATCATTTCGCATTCAAACTCGGTTATATTACGCAGGGGTGCTCACCCCCCTAAGAGCAAGGGCACCTCCCCCCAAATCATGAAGGCCCCTCCAAATCGTAAGCCCTCCCCCCCCAAAAGAGGAAAATACCCCTTAAAATAACTGCGCCTAAAAATTTCAGTGGCGCAGTCTGCGCCATGACCCCCTTGGTGGACACCCCTGGATTACATGTTTTGTGCATTTCTCCGCGAACAAGGCAGTGCACTACTCTTCATAGCTTGTGCATCTAATTTTATAGCTATCCTACCTGGAAGGAAAAGCCAACGACAGGACATTCTGATCAATTTGCATATAAGTGTAAAATGGTCACCATACTTCCCACTAAATGCATATCTATTAATTTATCTATTTACTTCTTATGCTTCTTTGTACTGAAGCATAAAATATTAAAATGAAAGAAATCCGTAAAAAAAAAGAAAAAAAAAAGAAAAAAAAAACTTTATTTTACATATTGCAAAGGTAAATGATGCTTGAACAAGAAAAAAAAGAAAATACAAAAACTTTTAAATGCTATGTAAGAAAAAACATTCTTTGAAAGTTAACTTATAGCTAGGGAATAGCTTCTTCCCTTTTATATTGACCAAAGATAGATTTTGTTTTGCTACCTAAAATGAGTGCAGTAATGCGATTTGGATATAACTGAATATTTTTATTTTTGTGAAAATAAGTAAATTTTTTCTGCTTGTATAAATTAACCAATAAGTATTGATTTTCATCAAATTATTAAGTCATAAAAAGTCATGAGAAATTTATGATCAAAGTCTTAGTTAAGCTGCAAAAAAAAAAAAAAAAAAAAAAAAATGTTGAAAATTCTCTTTAAAATCTAGCCAGGAAAAAGAAAGGTATGGAAATAATTATAAAAAACTTTGATTAACGCATTTCAACGTATTTTTGAAAGTTATTTGAACAGCATATCTTGGAGAAAATGAAGAGTGAAAGTCGGGCGCCAATTGATTTAGACGCAGTAAAACAAATTCCATCTCTCTTGGAGGTTTAAGACTAAATTGAAGTTTTAATTTATTGCGTTTTAAGAATTTTTCGAAATAAAGCAATATATGACTACAAATAAATTTAAGTAGCAATGAAGAGATTGTGATAAGATTTTACTTAACATAAAGTCAGTTGCATGCTTATTAATGATCTTTAAAATAAGTCACATAGCATAAACAATCACAGATCAGAAATAGAAAAACTAAACACGTGGTCAAGAAATCAGCTTTTACTATATGCACTATTTCAGTACTTTCACATATTAATTAGCCGTGCTTTCAAAACCCATCATCAATTTGAAAAAGATAACCAACTTAAAAAAAGAAAGAAAGCAGTTTTTGTGTTATGAGTTTAAAAAGTCACTTTTTTTTCACTCAAGCACAAATCCTCGGTTAAAAAAACGAAAAAAATAAAATAAAATGAAATAAAAAAAATAAATACATTAAAAATAAATAAATTAAATTAAATTAAATTAAATAAAAGAAAAAAAAAATAAAACGAAATGAGCATTATATATATGAGTACTAATTTAACACTGACTTTTGAAAACCTGTATTAGAACCTTAAATAGGAAAAAAAAAATCAAATTGAAGTGAAAAGATGTGTTTTCACTTTGTTTCTTTAAAAATTACAATCTTTATGCCATGTGCCTCTAATAAAGAGAGAGTTTTTTCTTCAATGATACTTGAAATTAAAGGAATGTTTATCAAAACCCTCTTAAGCATTTACGTAGATACTTTTTGAAATGTAAAGAAAACAAAAACAACTCCCTTGAAACTAATTGAAGCATTTGAAAGCACAGAAAACAGTCCATTTGAAAGACACCGTAAATAATACGGTTTTTTACGCATCAGTAATTAACTTTCCTTTAGTACATTTCTTTTTTTCTTTCTTGAAATTTCTGCTCTTTTGAAGTCATTTTTTTAAAAAAAGTAGTTCATTATGAAACTTGACTTTCAAGCACGCATTTTAAACATTAAACAGTTTATCACATAAAAAGTTGTAAACATTCTATTAAATAATTAAAGAAAGCAAATATCATATTGACATGTATTTTCGCTCATTCTATGCTAAAACGTTTCTTATCTGAAACACACACATACACACACACACACACACATATAGTATATGTACACATATATACAGAGTGTTTTAATTAAATGTTTCCTAACTCTTAAAACGAGTAAGATGCATTCTGAGGACGCGAAATCAAAAAGCAATGTGATGTCGAAAATGCTTTCCCGACCCGAGAAATTTGAGAAACTCTAGGAGGTATTCCAGACTGTTCGGGGTTCCAGGCTCCGAAGATCTAAAGTGTGTGCATTGTAGCCGGTTGAACAAACTTCGAGCACTTACTTGGACCCATGAACCTTTTGCTTTTTTGCATGTATTATTCAAAATATTTTTTACTTACGGTTTCTTTTTTTTATGGTGCTTCTGTGTACATCACCGCTTCAGGAAAGCATTCCCAATCCCGCATTGCCACCTATAAGTACAATCATGTGTTTGAAATTAGAGCTTGCTAAGAAGTACTCTTTTGCTGCCAACTTTTCTTTGGAATATAAGATTTATATAGCTTTAATGCCGCTCTTCACTTGTCTTCTCCGTGAAAACAACCAAGAAATCACTCCGTGGATGCGTTACGAGTTACACCACCCTGTTACTTTGTCTTCAAATATTTATGTTGTTTTTAGCTGTAAGTTACCGCCCCTAAGCCAGGGTTAAGGCCGAACTACATGCAATATATAAGACAGCCCAGTTATCACATCCTGAGACTACAGTTTCGTTCTAATTAAAACTTCTCAGTCAGGAATAGTACGAATAGCCGAAGGCAGATGCCACCTCATTGAAGCTGAGAGTGCCAACACTCTGGTAGATAAAGTAAATTTATCTCACCAGTGAGTGTCAGCAGCATGGTGCGGTTCGACTCATGAATTAAAGACAAGCTTGGGTATCTTTAGCAGTAAGTTGTCGAACCGCACCATGCTGCCGGACACTTGCTGTTGAGATAAATTTACTTTATCTTCCAGTTTGTTGACACTCTCAGCTTAAATGAGATGACATCTGTCTTCGGCTTAGTTACTCACTATTTCTACCTGAGGAGTTCTAATTAGAACGAAACTGGAGTCACAAGATGTGATAACCGCGCTGTCTGGTATAGTACATGTGTTTATGGGGTTGTATTCTAGGATTTCCCACTATCAGCGGCAACAAAAACATTAGATGGAATTAATAGAACTGTCCATGGAAATATGCGTACCATACGTAGTATATAGTTTTTGATGCGTCTCGACTTTACGGACTTTTGTTTTTATGAACTTTTTTCATTGTTGCAAGAAGTTCTTAAAATCGAGCATCAGCTGTATTAGTCTTTGTTTTGTCTTCGAAGATATTCGAGTCGATCCTGTAATGGGACGCCAATTTTTTTTCAGCAATCACGATTGTTTATTGTTCTCACTTGATCGTCCTTGATGTTGTGGTTCGTTTTTCAGCTTTTACCAGGGTTGTTTGCAGCACCACCGCCCACCGGGGCGGCTCCTCTGGTCCTGAGCCCTTCTCTTGGGCAGCGGCGTCCATCTCCTACACACGCATGCTCATACGCATACACACTCGCGGACGCCTTTACATAGTACACACGCCTACGTTCACACACAAGAGTTTACACACACACACACACACACACGCGCACACGCACACACACACACACACACACACACATAATCACACACACTCAATTATACACACGTAGCCTCCCAGGAGTAGGGATATGCTTGGGGGAGGGGGGTTGAGCCGTTTCTAGAAACAATAACTCCAATGAGTAGCGTCTTGTTGCAACTCGTGATTGCGAAAAACATAATTTAAATACAAAGTTTCAGAATTCAAATTAGAGTTAATTGGGGGAAGTGAGTCACAGTTTTTTTTTTACACACTTGGCACTTGTCAAATCAGCAGATCACAGACGAAGGAGAAAATTTAATACTTTTCTCAAAATTTACGTTAGGTAACTGTTTTTTACGACATAGTTGTTCAATTAATTAACGCGAGAAGCTGGGTTCCCCCTTAAATTTTCCCTTAAAACTAGCGTTCTATTGATTTAAAGCATTATTACCAGTAATCCGAAACAAGAAGATATCATTTATTATGAATTTTCATTGAAACAATCGAATTAAGATTCGCTGCTGAAGTTGCGTTACATTTGCGTTTTTGGTTACGTTTTCCGATCATTAGAAGGTGCAATTTTTCCCGTCACTTTCTTTTATCTTCATTGGTAAAAGAATCAGTGTTAAGTAGTGGTATTTTTCCCGTAGAATTTACGTTATGTCTTTCTTTTCTTCAAATGTTCTCGATTCCAAAGGGTTGATAAAAATTCTTTACCTCATGATTTGAGATTTCCTTCAAAATTAGGCACAGAGATCGAAAAGTAAACATTTTCAAAAGTGCAAATGTCATTTATGTATTTTAAAATAAGATTTATTTTAGAGATTTAGAGTTTCATGAAAATATTTCTCAATTTAATTCGTTGCAAAATACAAATTTCACCGCGATTCCATCGAAATTTTATTCTATCTATTTACATCAACCTTAATAAATTATATTCAACATGACTTCCGACTAAGCTGTAACTAATAATTAATTAGTGCAGTTATTAATGCATATAATTGACAATAAATTACAAAATTTAAGCTTTATGAAATGGAAAAGACACAAATGAAAAAAATTATTAGGGGTAAAATTTTTTCTTTATTATGCATACTAAAATAAGTTATTAGAATATACTGGGTAAAAATGAGTTGAGAGCTTAAAATTTTAGCATAAGCATACATATTTTAGCATAAAACAAAGTTAAAAAAAAGTTTAAGTAATAGTTTTACATACTTTTTATCGAATTATAAAATCTCTTTGCAAAAAAGTGTGTAAGAAAAAATAGGATTTTAGGGTCTTTACGTGATATAAATGGTTCTATTTGGAATGTACGTTTAATATAATCTGTTCTGAAAAAAAAATCATAAATATGTGAATTTACTATAACACAAAATAGCATAAAACTGTTAGTTAATCTGTCTTTGATGTAATCTTTACTAATAATAAAGCTGAAAGTCTCTCTGTTCGGATCTCTCTTTATCTGTCAGGATCTCTCTCTGTCAAGATCTCTGTGACGCGCATAGCGCCTAGACCTTTCGGCCGATTTTCATGAAATTTGGCACAAAGTTAGTTTGTAGCACGGGGGTGTGCACCTTGAAGCAATTTTTCGAAAATTCGATGTAGTTCTTTTTCTATTCCAATTTTAAGAACAAAATTATCATAAGATGGACGAATGAATTACGAAATTATCATAACGTGAAACCGTACCATAGGCACAAGTCAATTGGCGAGAAAATTCACCATACATTATTTGTAAACATACAGGCGAATCAAAAGACCTTTTGATTTTCTATTACGGGCAAAGTCGTCAGGTACCACTAGTTTATTAATAAAAAAAGACAAAAAAAAAAAAAAAAATGCCTTGTCAGGGCCTCAAATGTGATGATTGATTTCTTCATTTCCATTGAAGTAACTATGAAGTTTTGACAATGTTTTTGAGTTAAAAAAATGTTTACATTGGCAATGATAAAATAAATTTTGTAAAAAATTATAGTTATTTTTGCGTTTTTCCAGAGTTGAACTAAGAAAAGATCCCTCTTCTTATAAAGACTAAAACTTCTTCAGTGCATCGTTTTTAATTTGAATGCTTCCAAACATAATATATACTAAAATTTTTAAATGGAAAGATTTGTTTCTTATTTTTAATGAGTGATTTGATAAATATAAAAAGTTCTTAGTCAATTGAACTATAAATAAACGAGATATGAAGCCTTTTTACATTTGGATAGCCTTATTTGGAACGCATAACCATATAATTGCAAATTACTTTTTTCATTTAGTTTTACAAAAGAAGAAAAACAAAATACCATTATTTTTTCTCTTGAAGTTGAAAAAATTTGCACCATTTCTCTATTTTTCGTTTTCTTTTCCTTTTTATGCGTTTAATATGCCATCTAGTCTATTGGTCACGAACAAAACAAACTAAACTACTTTGATTTGGAAATCATCTGATTTTAAAAACAAAATCAGAAAATTTTATTTAAGTAAACTCTGTATGCACTGTTTTTACTTAACTTCCAATAACCTCCTCCGTAAGAAGAAAATAAATACATAGCGATAACTAAAAACGTATTGTTACAAGCAAACCAAATCAAAACTAGTAAATAGATTTATTTCTTGAAAATTTGGCTTATTGTTTTACAGAAACATAAGTCGTACTTTTCTATTTCAAATGTTAATGCGCTTTAGGAGTTTCAAAGCGAATTCCCTCTATTTTTAGACTAAGACTTTTTTTTAAGCTCTAGTTACTACTCAGTTCATTTCTTCTCGACGCTTCAAGATGACGTAACAAGGTAATTAGAAGTAGCACTTTGGGGAACTACCCATGAATATAAATGAACTTTTAGCGCAGATGTGCTAAAAAGTAATGATGCCAGAAAGTTGTTTTCATAAAATAATCTGCAAGAGAACGGAAGAATTACATAAAATGTAAGAGTAAAGCAGAATGCATAATACGACTGCTTTGTAAGGAGCCATACCTTGTCGAAATTGAAGTGCTCTTATTCTTTGTAGGGTATTAAGATGAACGAATATTAAAATGCCCGGAGAAACATAAGCATACTTTCTGTAATATAATTTTCCAAGTGCATGAACGTAATGAAGTTTTAGAAAGTAATTTTTAAGCGTTTATTTGAAAATTGTTATTCTTGACTAAGGCTCCGCCCTCTGCTCGTTTCACTCGCCAAAACGAATTAAATAACTAGTAGGATTAAATTTAGTTAAATTCATGCTAAATCGCAAAATAAGCAAATTACAGAAAGCAATGACAAACCTTCCTGATCAAAAGGAAATCGTTGAAGATGATATATCTATTGGAAAAGAAAAGTATCACAAAGAGAAATTACAACTAGTTATAAATTAAAAAAATACTGCACACAAACACACACGTACACAATAAATCTATACATATTGTTACAAATTCTGTAAATAGTAATTATTGTAGTAACGTAACCTGTAAATAGTTTCCCGTAATGAATATACAACCCCTTTTCATTCCGCTAAAGTATACGAGCCCCTATTTCCTTTTCTTTTCATTGATAAAATTTGATAACGGTCTACGCATTTCGGGAAGCAGAAAGAATGTTGTGGAAATTTCTTTCGGTGTGTATATAAGCCGTCAGCGATGGATAAAGTGAGTTTCGATTCAGATTTCGAACTGAGAGCGTATTAGCTCTGTTTATAGCGAAGCATTTCGCTGTGTTGTTTTCGTATTTGGAAGTAAATACGAGTGTAACCGTTGAGTTTACGGTGTTGAGTGATATTTGCTTAATTGCTGATGATTATTTTAGCAGTTGTTAACGATTTCTCCTGTACATAGTGTAAATAAAGCTCCTGTGTTTTTATCAAGAACTGTGTCTTCATTTCGAGAAAGTGGAAGTCGCACCGAATCCGTTACAATTGGCGCCCAACGTGGGGCTACTTCAGGACTTTCTTGCAGTAAGTGTGACTTTGGACATTTTTTCATAAAGACTTTTTAAATTTGGACTTTATTTTTATGGTGATTACTCGCGCAATGGATGAACAATTAAAACAACTGCTTGATGCAATCAACTCTGTGAAGAGTGATATGGGGGGCTAATCAAGAACAATTGAAAAATGAATTGGCGGCTAATCAAGAACAATGGAAAAGTGATTTAATGGTGCTGAAAAATGATTTAGCTTCTAACCAAGAGGAAATTAAAAACGACCTTACTTCGGTAAAGACTGTGATGGAAAATAAATTTAATGAGATAGGAGCATCGAGTTGATGCTTTTGATGAAAAATTTGAAACAGTAGAAAACCGTATCGCAACAGTTGAGAATCATGTAGATGAGAAAATTAAAAACATGGAAAGGAGATTGGCGACCGCGGAAAGCAGCTCTGTACAGTTTGGCGCTCCCACATCGGTTGCTCGACCGTTCATTAAACTTGTCACATTTGATGGGAAAACTTCGTGGCAGGTTTACAAAACTCAGTTCATGAGAGTGGCGGAAGCGAACGGATGGGACTCTGCTACCAAGGCCTGTCATCTTGCAGCATCCCTGAGAGGTGACGCAGCGGACATTCTCCAGACCCTTCCGGACAGCCAGCGCCTGGATTTCGCCGCCCTCACATCTGCGTTGGAGCTTCGCTTCGGTGAGAAGTGCCAGAAAGATTTCAGTCGACTCCAGTTGAAGTCCCGTTTCCAGAAAACCGGGGAAACCCTGCAAGAGCTAGCGGCGGACGTCGAGAGATTGTCTCATCTTGCTTTTTGCGACTGTCCTGCGGATGTTCGAGACAACCTGGCACTCAACTACTACATCGACGGGGTTCGAGATCCGGAAATCCAGAAAGCTCTACGGATGGCGGATGTCAAAGACATGAATTCTGCTGTTGTGTATGCGATGAGATACGAGGCCGCCCAAGAAGCAACCCGTGTGGATCGCCATCTAATCCGGACTCAGGAAGCTGATGAGTCTGATTCCAGGTCGTCCCACCTCGCTGAACTTGAGAGACAACTCGGTGACTTGACAAGACATCTGAGCAGCTTAACAGCCCAAAAGAAACAAGAGCAGAAGTGCTGGAAATGCGGTAGTAAAGGACACCTACGAAGGAGTTGTCCGGCTCGCCAAGCTACGCGAGGGAAGGAAATCACCACCACCAGAGCTCTGCAGATTTCCTCTTCTAGTAGTGGCAGTGATGGACTTTTCATTTACGCACATGTAAATGGGAACACCTGCAGACTGATTGTCGACACTGGAGCCAATGTGACAATCATTAGGACAGATGTGGCTCGTGAATTGGGATTGAAACTGCTGTGGACATCGCCACGCGTAAGTTTCCAGACTGTGACAGGTGACGAGATCGAGATTGACGGTAAAGTGGACTTGGAAATAGTGTTTGGGAATGCCACCTACCATCATACGGCATTCGTCGCTAATATCACGGACCCCTTCATTCTCGGATTCGACTTTTTGAAGAAATATGACTTCACTCTCGACTTCAAGACTAATGAGCTGCACTCGATGAGAGAAGACATAGCCGTTTTCCCTGCAGAAAGTGATGTAAAATTCGCTCATCAAATAATAGCCCAAACAGATTTATCGATTCCCTCAAGGTCAGAATCATTAATACCTGGCTCCCTTGAAGAAAGCAATAGTTTTCGATTTGGACTCATTGAATACCCTAACCCAAGCAATAACCTAAAAGGAGTGCTGGTAGCATCTACGCTTGTGGACCTTTCTAAGGATGTAATTCCTGTAAGAGTCGCCAACGTGAGTGAAAGGCCAAGGAATATTCGGAAAGGTGAAGTGTTAGCAACTTGTACTCCAGTAAACTGCATCATTAGAAGAATCAATTCCCCCGAGACTGTGTCTTCTGAGTCCTTGACATCGAAGTTAATTGGGAGTGCGCCATTATCGAAAGATCAAAGAACTGCTGCGGAACAATTGGTGGAGGACTTCAAGCATCTGTTTTCATCTACATCGGAGGATGTGGGCAGGACGAATTTAACGCAGCATAGGATCTACACCGGAGAACACCTCCCTATTAAACAGCATCCAAGACGACTACCGTTCGCCAAGAAGGAAGAGGTTGAGACCCTCCTGAAAGAGATGAAGGAGAATGATGTAATCGAACCGTCATCCAGTCCTTGGGCCTCTCCCATCGTCTTGGTCCGAAAGAAAGATGGCTCCACCAGATTTTGTGTCGATTACCGACGACTGAATGAAATCACCAAGAAAGACAGTTACCCTCTTCCACGGATAGACGACACCTTGGTCACTCTTTCCGGACACAAGTGGTTTTCGACTCTGGACTTGAAGAGCGGCTACTGGCAGGTTGAGATACACCCTGATGATCGAGAGAAGACAGCGTTTACAACTGGGCAAGGCTTATGGCAGTTTAAAGTGATGCCCTTCGGCCTCTGCAATGCACCAGCTACGTTCGAGCGAATTATGGAGACAGTGTTAAGAGGACTTTCCTACGAATCCTGTCTGGTCTACTTAGACGATATCATCATCGTGGGACGCAGTTTCGAAGAACATCTGGCAAATCTTAGGAAGGTGCTGCAAAAGCTTAAGGAAGCCAATCTGAAGTTAAGCCCGTCCAAATGTAATTTGTTCCGCCGGGAAGTGAACTACCTTGGTCAATCATCTCTTCTGAAGGTGTACAAACCGATCCAGAAAAGGTATTTGCGGTCAAGAGTTGGAGTTGTCCCGAAAACATCCATCAGCTGCGAATTTTCCTGGGGCTCTGCACGTACTACAGGAAGTTTGTAAAGGGTTTTTCCAACATTGCACGACCTTTGCATAAGCTGACGGAGAGCAAGCAAAAGTTTGAATGGTCCAAAGCATGCGAAGATGCATTTCTACGACTGAAGGAGGCTTTAACATCAACGCCTATCCTCGCCTATCCTCAGCCTGAAAAATCCTTCATCCTGGACACTGATGCGAGCCACGAGGGCATCGGAGCTGTTTTATCCCAAGAAATTGACGACAATGAACATGTCATCGCTTACTGGAGCAAATGCTTATTAAAGTCGGAGCAAAATTACTGCGTCACCAGAAAGGAGTTACTGGCCATAGTGAAAGCTGTAGAACACTTCCATCATTACCTCTACGGCCGAAAATTTCTGCTTCGGACAGATCATGCCTCGTTAATTTGGCTTTTGAACCTCAAGAATCCAGAAGGCCTTATAGCCAGGTGGATACAGCGGCTCCAGGAATATGACATGGAGATCAAGCACCGAAAAGGGTTATCTCACGGTAATGCTGACGCTTTATCGAGGAGACCCTGTCCTGAGAACTGCCACTATTGTTCCCAAATCGAGAAACAGTATGGAACGACTAGCCCTACCGCCTATCAGGTGACAGTGACTCCAATATCATCAGAACCTGATCCATGGAGTGACGACCAAGTTCGAAAAGATCAACTTGAAGACCTCGACATAAAACCAATTTTGGAGTTCATGGAAAGTGACAGTCGGCGCCCTAGCTGGCAGGACGTTTCCATCTTCAGCCCTGCAACAAAATGATACTGGGCTTTATGGAACTCGCTCCATTTACGGAACGGCGTACTGTACCGAAAATGGGAATCTGATGACGGCAAAACGTCTAGGTGGCAGTTACTACTTCCCCGATCAAGGATTTCAGATGTTCTGAAAGAAATACATAGTAGTGCGACTGGAGGACATTTTGGTGTTTTGAAAACCCTCAATAAAGTTCGGGAGCGCTTCTTCTGGAGCAAGGCGAAGGATGACGTGGAGAAGTGGTGCCATTCTTGTGACGCCTGTGCTGCTCGTAAAGGACCGAAGAAGAAAAGCAGAGGGAAGCTACATCTGTACAACGTTGGAGCTCCTTTCGAACGAATTGGGATCGACATCCTGGGTCCTCTACCAAGAACTGCTGATGGGAACAAATACATTCTTGTTTCCATCGACTACTTCACCAAATGGCCCGAAGCGTATCCCATTCTAGATCAAGAAGCTACCACCGTAGCAGAGACTCTAGTCCAACACTGGATCTCGAGATTCGGAACACCTTTGCAGATTCATTCCGATCAAGGGAGGAATTTCATTTCTGCTGTGTTTAAGGGCCTATGTCAAATTTTCGGAATTGAGAAAACTAGGACAACACCACTACACCCACAATCGGACGGCATGGTGGAGAGATTTAACCGCACAATCCTAAATAATCTCTCGCTTATGGTATCCAGAAATCAACAGGATTGGGACAAGAAGCTACCTTTGTTCCTGCTGGCCTACCGCAGTGCTGTCCACGAGACTTCCGGATATGCCCCATCTCAGATGCTCTTCGGACGAGAGCTTCGGCTACCTTGTGATCTCGTCTTCGGTCGTCCTCCGGATGCGCCTGCATCGCCTGAGGAATACATCCAGGATCTCCAGGCCCGGTTGGAAGACGTTCATAACTTCGCACGAGAGCAAATCAACATCGCGGCGGAGAAGATGAAGACCCGATACGACACAAGGTCTACTGGACATGAATTCAACGAAGGCGACAAGGTTTGGTTATGGAATCCCATCCGACGGAAAGGTCTGTCACCCAAAATTGCAGTCGCATTGGGATGGACCCGACAAAGTCCTTAACCGACTAAATGACGTCGTAGTGAGGATCCAAAAATCACCTTATGCAAAACCTAGGGTTGTACATTATGATCGGTTAGCCCCATACTATGGCCATAGTTCATGAGTATTACGTAAACAACCATGGTTGATAACATAAAAGTTGTAGATAATTTTTTTGCTTTTAATGTTTAGTAATATTTCTTGTTATTATTGTGTCTCCTATGCATTATTGGTTATTATTTAATGTGTGTATTTGTGAACTTGTGATAGACTTGTGTTTGGCACCCTTTCTGGGGATTGTACTGCCCGGGACGTGCAGTCCTTAGGAAGGGGGCAATGTTACAAATTCTCTAAGTAGTAATTATTGTAGTAACGTAACCTGTAAATAGTTTCCCGTAATGTATATACAACCCCTTTTCATTCCGCTAAAGTATACGACCCCCTATTTCCTTTTCTTTTCATTGATAAAATTTGATAACGGTCTTCGCATTTCGGGAAGCAGAAAGAATGTTGTGGAAATTTCTTTCGGTGTGTATATAATCCGTTAGCGATGGATAAAGTGAGTTTCGATTCAGATTTCGAACTGAGAGAGTATTAGCTCTGTTTATAGCGAAGCATTTCGCTGTGTTGTTTTCGTATTTGGAAGTAAATACGAGTGTAACCGTTGAGGTTTACGGTGTTGAGTGATATTTGCTTAATTGCTGATGATTTTTTTAGCAGTTGTTAACGATTTCTCCTGTACATAGTGTAAATAAAGCTCCTGTGTTTTTATCAAGAACTGTGTCTTCATTTCAAGAAGGTGGAAGTCGCACCGAATCAGTTACAATATAATAAAATAAGATGTTTGTGTGTGTGTATGTGTGTGTGTTTGTGGCGCGCCTCCCGGGAAAACGGTAAGGCCTAGAAAGATGAAATTCGGTATACAGGTGTTGTTTTTGCTGAAGTTGTGCACCTCTGGCTTCGATTTTTGATATTTTAATTAGAAAAAAAGTTATTTAATGTTTTATGTGATTTTTAGCACTTTTTAGTACTTTTAACCTCACAGACCCCGAACCAATCGCGCCAGACAAATATTTTTGGTACTATAGTGTCGGAAATTTAATTTTAAATATGATTAACAAAAAAATTTTGAAGATAGAGCAATTTTTGTATTTTTTATGAATTTTTAAAAAATCCTTTAATTTGCATGTTTTCCTGCGTTTTATTTTTTTCTAATATCATCCTGCGAGAAGTATCAAAGCCTCATTTCTGAAATTTAAGTTGGTAATAGTAAAAACATTTCGCCCTCTTCAGAAGAAAAAAGTTCTTAAAAATACGCAATAGTTTTTTTTTTTTACAATTTTTTTAATGTTGAACACATCATGTGCTTTAACGCATCAGTCGAAAAAAGCGTTCTTCAATCTTTTATGCCTGTGACGTCACTACTTGGGTTTCGATTCGATATTTACGATGGAATCTTAATCGCAAGCAATGTTAATCTTTTTTTTTTACTATATAGTTTACTTCTACATTTTCTGACGTGATGACCATGTGTTTTTTCGGCAGCGCTTGCTTTTTTTCTTTCCTTTTTTTTTGTTTTATTTAGGGATTGCATTTATTTCTTTTACCATCCCCCCCCCCCAAGCTGGACCTTTCACTGTATCTATATTACGTTACATTTCATAGTTGTGCGCATTAATTCAATAAAAACAGCGAGATTTTTTTTATCTTTGTCAAACGCTATTTTTTGCACACTACAGGGAATTTGAGCTTTTTTTTTTTTTTGCTCTACTTAAATAAAAAAAGCGGTTTTTTGAGTGTTCTTTGTTTTTATTAGGAAATGAGCGAGGAGGTCAAAATAAATAGAGATGGATAAGAAAATGTAGAGATAGATTGTAAAGGTAGATAGCCGCCGATGGCGGCAATCTTGGCGTAAAAATGTGAATGGCACAAAAAAAAAGATAGAGATGGATTGATTAATACTGCTGCCAAATTTATTTAAACAACCGCCGAAGGCGGCAAACTTGAAGTAAAAAGGTAAATGACAGGTTAGCCAAACAGCCGGCATTGCACATTGGGTGTCAATGCCCCCCTCCCTCCCCCACATACACCATGACTTTGAAAAAACAATGCTTTCACATAAAAGTGGAAGTGCTTTTTGTTATTTTTCGACAAAATTTGCATGAAGAGTACGTCGTTTGTGTCTCCCCTCCCCCTCCTTTAAAAATATTCCAAACGACGAAACTGGAGACAGATCTAGAAAATATTTTATTCAAATTATTAATGATATAGATAGATATAGATTGATTGACACCGCCACGAAATTTATTTAAGCGTAAAAAACGAATTATGGCGTAAAAAAACGAATGATAATACTGATTTATAGAGAAAAACATTGATTAATGTCGTCGCTAAATTGTTTAAGCAGCCGCCGATGGCGGCATCCCTGGTGTAAAAAGGCGAATGGCGTAAAAAGGCGGACCAGCTGGTCGCCGCAGGCGGCTAGTAAATAAATAAATGTATGAAACATCAGCACACAGGACCTAATTATTTAAGGACGAAGAACTTTGAGGTTATTAATCTTGCAGTAGGAAACAGTAAACGCAGTAGTAAACACTGACCAGCGTAAATTCAGAAAATATTATTTTCAACTGCGTGAAATTTGTACTGAAATGAGTTTCAAGCCTAGTGACAACTCAATAGATGCATTATGTTTGTTGTCAATATTGATTTTTTATTTTCACACCTGTTCTTTCATTTTATAATTAGTTCAATATAAATTGTCCTAATGAATGCTTTTTCTGCCCGAAATTATAAAATGCACAGCGAAACAAGTATGTTTTTGATCCTATTTTGAGAAATTTCTAATACCGGTATCCCGTTATCACGTTTTAAAGTACCGAATACCGGTGTTTCAATTATGGTCCGACATTCCACAATCACTACTCTCATCCCCTTTTACAAAAGCTGAGACTAACCTAATTCGCAACTTAATTTTTGTGTGGCTGACCGAATGGGGATTTGGAAGAGCTTTACTGCATGTTGCCAACATATTGCAGTTTTGTAGGCAGTAGGGTAACGTCACCAGAAACACACATGCTTAAGACATCGCTGTCAGGTTAACTCAATGTTCTGAGCCATTCAATATATTTAGACTTTTAAAACTATTTTTCCCTCATGCAACTACACCTCATCTAACGTTTGGCTATTTCTGGATCCTCTGCAATAGTTGATTCTATTTTTATTTGCTCAGTTTCGAAAAAAGGTCCTACTCTAGGTAACAGAAACCGACAATTCTGATGATACCCAGAACAGATAAAATCAGGAAAGGATGATTAATGGACAGAATTGCCCTTTTCTCTTCAAAATGTGCAAAAGTTCTTTATTTTTAGATCTAAAACCTTATTAAATTTAAATGAACATGGAAAACTGACAGACTTCTTGGTGACTGTTCATGACCTTCCACCACTGTCTTGTAAATACCAATTGGCTCATAAAATTCACTTTGATAACACTAGATGGTTGCACGTATTCATGGATCGCAGCAACACCAGTTTTAACCGCCTAAAAGTCTTATTATTTAAATCCAAACTTACTACTCTCTGTTACTGGATCCTTGTCTGTTTCTGGTGCCGTTACCCTAACTCAGGGGTTCTCAACCAGGCCCCCAAGAAGGTCTCGAAGCATTTCTAAAGGGGTGGTGTCATTTTTTCTACATTTTAAACTATAGCAGTGCATAGATTAAAAATTAAAATGCATAGGGAAAAAAGAGCATCAATTCAGAGTTGCATCAATACTTGGCTATGAGGCTGCAGCAGCCTCCCCCCTTCTCTCATGCCGGAGTACTTGATCCCCCAATGTCCTCTAAGAATATCATAAACTTTAGTTTAGGGTACATTCTGTACAAATTTCTCCGAAAGAGTCTCGAATTCACCTCCCTCTAATATCATCTAAAATCGTCTAAAATTTCGATCTTATAACTTCAATTTCGAATAAGTTCTGTGAGAGATTCTCTAAACCCCAACCCTTATCCTGAAAGATGTCCTGTAATTTCATTTTTAGGAATTAACTTTGGAAATGTTCCGGGAAGGGCCCCGAACCCCATCCCGACCCTAAACTTCAATTAAAATAGGCAAGAAATGGATTTTTATTATTTGAATTTCGAAAAAACTTCCAGATAAGTGCTTACTGTTCCCTTCACATAACTAACGATTGCCTAAAATTTCGTTTTTAGGGCTTACATTTCAAAAAAAAAAAAATCCTGGTAAGTGACTCCGAACATTTAGCCTTGTTATCAAAAATATTCTACTATTCTGTCTTTAGGACTTAAATTTCCAAAATTTTCTTGGAAATACTCCCAATCCTTCCTCCCCCCCCGCACATTATTAAAAACAGCTAGGAAATGTATTTTTATAATTTTAATTTCGAAAAAAAAATACAGAGAAGTGCTTACTATCTCCTTAACATAATTAACGATTGCATAAATTTCGTTTTAGGGCTTACATTTCAAAAAAAAAAAAAAATAAAATAAAATCCTGGTAAGGGTCTCTGAAGAGTAACAGTGAACTACGAGATTCTTACTTAATTAATATTAGCAATATCTCTTCACGCATCGCTGACAAAAACAGTTCTTCAATTTTACTAAAATACTTGTGAATAACTCGCAA
The DNA here is from genome assembly GCF_026930045.1 of Uloborus diversus. NCBI lineage: Eukaryota > Metazoa > Arthropoda > Arachnida > Araneae > Uloboridae > Uloborus > Uloborus diversus. The sequence continues at coordinate 62,837,286 of NC_072731.1, read as the reverse complement.
ATACTTTAGAGCACAAGAAAGCAGCTAAAATTTAAAATAAGTAATTGCTTAAGGTTTTTGAATGAAAGGTGGAGAGATCTTCGTATATAAAATACCCTAGTTTAAGTATGCTATTCAAATGTATTTTAAAAGATACCTACAAAGAATCAGTTTCCCCAGCGTGAAATTTGCAAGTGTACAAGAAAATCAAATTTAGTTTCACTCATCCGATTTCATTTTCTTTTTAAATTAAATTTGTAAATTTTCTAAACGTAACATAGGTGAAACTTTCCTGCAGAGGAAAATATTTGCGTTCACGTTTTACTAGAAAATCAATTTTCTTCGGTATTCCTTTGAGAAACTGAAAAGTAAAACTTTTCAGTTTCTTCTTTTGACAGTCAAGTCAAATAAATTTTTGAAATCTGTTACATTGGAAAAGAAAAGTGTAGAGTTTAAAAGTCAGTTTTAGTTTTGTTTTGAGCTTAAAATCGTACAAGTATATATATATATATATATATATATATATATATATATATATATATATATATATATTATTATTATTACTTTTGATAATTCCAAAGAACCATAGTGTTAGGATACATCAATGAATTGGAAAATGGCATATGACCATAAGTAAATAAAATGCAGCTATTATCAGTTGTAATATTTTAATATAGTTTTTCTTTTCATTGATTGTTTTTGTTTTATCTATTAATATTTTTTTCTGTATTTTGTGCCAATTCATTTTTGAATTAGACAGTTGCACGTTATTATCGTATTATTTGACGTTTGAACACCTTAGATAAAATGGTTTTGAAAATTTTAACAACATTTAAACTAGATGCTTCGTTCTTTAAAAGAGAGAGAGAGAGAGACAAGTTTAGACGGGCAGTTGACGTCATTATAGAAGGATTTAGTTACTTAAGTTACTTAATATGTTATAGTAGTTATTAGTAAGGGGAAAATGTTTTGTGTTTCTTTACGATGATATTGTTGTTTTACTACAATAAAAATCTATCACAATTTAGGATATTCTATTTTTTTTTGGTTACAATTTTTCCTTGAGTACGTTCGATAAATTAGCATCAGATATTAAAACAGTTTTAGTTATATAATAACAAATCTGTGTATCGGTCAGGTACGATAACATGCAAAACTTGTAAAAACTTTATCACACGGTTTTAAACTAATAATTCCGAACGCTTCTTTGCTACTCTGCTGTGGACAGGTAAACAGCAGTATCTGCAGAAATGAGTTTTTGAGATATTTGAAGAAATGTAGATGCTAGATTCAATACTAACAATAGAAAAATGTTGGAATGAGACTTTTTTTCGCACCTTTTCTTCTGTGGAAACCAAATAAGCAAGCTTGTACAGTAAATCTAACGTACAATAGATGACAAAAATGAAAAAAAAAAGCGCAGTTACTTCCCTTTACCCGCTCACGGCAGTATTGTAATTGGTTACTAGTTAAGCAAATGCTTACCGAATTAAAAATAAAAATACACGTGTGCCCTTTAACGGGGGGGGGGGGGGAATCACTTTTTAATTAATTTTTATTGTTCCACCACTTCAAAAAATTAAAAAAAAAATCCTGAGTGTAGAGGGGTATAAAAGATATTGTCTGACAAAATTTGGTGAGTGACACTTTTCAGAAAAGCATTAAAAAATATTTAAGTTTTACTTCTGTCTCCAAAAATCGACTTTTTGTTAGAAATTTATGAATAAAATAATTTTTATATATTTTATTCCTTAAAATAAGGAAAAAATTACCATTCTTTACTTTTGAATTTACTATGAAAAAAATCAAATGAAAAAACAAGTTTTTTTGAAAATTTCGAAGATCGTTTGGGATAAAGAGCTGAAAATTTGGCTAAATTATTTTTATTCGACACCAAAATGAGTCCTCCAAGTGCGAGTCGAAAAGGCCGCAAGGGCAGATTTAACATAGAAATCCGGCTACGGCCTTTGAAACCCTTTGTTGTATAAAATGCACTTCTCTTTCCAAAAAAAGGTGTTTTTTTCCCCTCACAAAGTTATTACTGATATAGGAGCGTTAATGTATACAACATTTAAATCAGTTACAGTGAAAAGAAAATGAGAAATGGATTTTTTATCCATGTTCTTTAGAATGATACTGCGCATATACATCTTTTCATCCAATAACTTAATCTAATTACTTTCAAAAGATTATTGCGGACGATTTTAGTTGGAAGCGCCGGGGTGGAAGTAGCGGACATAAGAACCCTTCCTGCAACACAAAAGCTGAAGAGGAGAAAGTTTCAGATTACGGAAATGGGATAAAGCGAATGGGTGAATCTTGGAAAACTTATTTCCATAATCTTTCTTATATTCTTACTTGCGGGTATGAATATCATTAATTTAATGTCAGCAATAATGATCTTAGAAAGAAAACTTCAAGTTTATTGACTTCCTATCAGAAGGATAACTGTTCGGTTTGTAAGAAGAAATGAAAATTTGCAATTGAAAGAGCTTTTTTAGAGTTTTCTATAGAAACTAAGTGAATGGGGTTGTTTCCTTCAGCCAAAAGGACTACTTTTAGTCACTGAAGATGATAGAATGAGCGAAAAAATAACATGGGCCCAGAAAATACTTTTATTTTCAAAACATTCATTTTTTAATTACTTTTTCAAAATGTCTGATTTTTCAAACAAGGCGTTGTCTTTTTGACGTCACAAGGGATGTACTTTGGTGCGCAATTCACTGCCGGGCTGAATGTTAACATTTGCTGTCTACCACGTTTCCAGGTTATGATAATTCAGAAGCGAATTAAATATTGCGCTCTACGCTTGCTATCAACCATATCATTTCCAATACATATGAGTAAAGAAGTAAATTAAATATTGTGGTTTGCACTAATAGCATTAGTGAATGTACTTTCATCACTTGTGATGTCATGTGTGAAGCGTAAAAAATGAAATTAAATCTGCACGCCGTTTCAAATATTTGTTAAAAATACTAAACTTTGTCAAATTATTTTAAAATGGTTAAATCCTATGTTTTTAAGCATGCTCTTTCAGAAAAAAATACTTTTAAAATTTCGGAAACGACCCCATTGTTTTCAAATGTTCAAAACATATATTAAACAAGCTGAAGGGTAAAGTTCTACCAGAAGTCTCAGCGCAACTAAACTCTTAGAGTTGAAAAGTTCCAAATTAATACTAAACACGAACAAAGTACTTCAACTTCTTCGATTTGTGTAAAAACCATAGACTAATAATAAGAGTAGACCGAGCTTTCTCATTCTTGCTGATGAAAAAAATTGGTTCATAGATGTATCATGTGACTAGTGGAAGGGCTTGGCGAAGACTTTGGCAGCATGGTTGCTAGATGGCAGCATTATCTACAGTTTGGCACTCGACATGTATTTTACGACAATGTGTTTTCATTAAAAAAAACTTCCAGGTGCAGAGATTGAACTGTTTTTCTTTTAGTTATGCATTATTTTGACATTAGTAATAGTTTTTGATCAGTTTTCGGTAACTTTTATTTCATTTGGAGCTGTCAGCGTTGGCGTGAACGAAATGGCGTAAACGTTTTGCGTTAACGCAAAAATGTACTAATCGGTATCTTAAATTGAAACTGTAGGTAAAAATCTTACCGTTTGCTGATTCTTCTTGGTCGCTTGCATCTGTTATTGCTTAGAGAGTTATTGAAATTGACTAAAGAAAATGCACAATACTATCTAAACGAAAAACTCACTATATTAACAAAATATTTACGACTTAGAATAACAAATTTACAAATCGGACTCCATGAAAGATCATTCTTCCGTGTTCCATAAATTCTATTTATTTTATTTCGCGCTGGCATTGATCGTCTGCTACGATTAACACACGCTGTTGCTAGGATATCCACCAGTCACATGGTTTGGTTTATGAGCAGCCAAAGGGTTGCCATAGCTCGGTCTACTCTTATTATTAGTCTATGGTAAAAACTTTTTTCTTAACTGAATGGTTGGAAAGTTATGTGTTGTGGAAATGTGTTGCATAGAATGTCGTTATTTTATCTTTTATTTGAAATAAGAGTTCTGTGTGATGCTGTAAAGAATTTGCCACCTCGCCTGTTTTCTTTATGTAAATAAAAAGTTATTTCTTTAAGTTATGAAATTGTACATTTGTTATTATTTAATACACATAAGTATTGGCGTACCCTATATATTGGTAACTATTGGTAGCATGCGGTTGGGAAATAACATTTTATACACTTGCTATTTATGTGTAGGGGAGACCGGGATTAGTTGTTTAATTTTTTTTTTCATTATATTTTTTCAATAAGCTATTTTAAATATTTACATGTGTGAAACTTTAATATGAATATTTTTTTTTTAAATGATTAGAAGCCACTACTTCAAAATATTTAAAGTCATTTGAATATTTGTGAATTGTAACATCTTACCCCATCACGGGGCATGTTGCTACACTATGTGGGGTTAGTTGTTACATGTGATGTGTATGAGCAATAATCATGCTCATTTTGTGGTTTATTCTGTTACAATTTTAAAAATTCTTAATCACGTTAAAAAAAAAAAACTTTGATTTTACAGATTTAGTTCATTAATGACTTATTCTGATAAACTATCAACATCGTAATCATTGTCGAGAGAAATTACAATTTCTACAAGTATATAATTTATCAAACTTAGCACATCGGTCATGTGCCTATTCGTCACAATTAATACATTGAAGTCATTTAGTTGGTTTTCTGGATTCTAAGTACGGTTTAGCGCAGTCTATGAAAAACCAGTCTTCATCATCTTCATCCGACTGTTTGAACGCACCTTTTTGCACATTTTTGTCTTTGTGTTGATTTCTTCTCTGTTCGGGAGGATTTCCTTTTCACAGATTTTTGTTTCCCAGCTTCGCTTGCAAAACATTTTTTACTGGTGTATCTGTTAAAGTGGCCCTGACCTATGGTCTCAGCTTGCGGACCATCTTCACTTCTGCATTGTCTTCAGCGTTGAAGAAAGACCTATACTTTCGAATAATACATTATTTATTATTATCAATGCTGTTATTATTATTTATTCAACAACACATATTAACAATAAATTAAACCATTCAATGTAAGAGATCAGAATTATTATCATTATTATATTTATTATTATTATTATCGTCATCAAACTACAGTATTTTACATGAATTAAATCATGCAATGTAACAGATCAGAAATATTATTTACCACCACTATCATTTTTCATCTTTCTGCAGAATCTCTGTACTGTCATAACATTTTTATTTCGTATTCATCGACTGCCTTTCGTAATGAACTCCCTGCCATTATTCTTCAGTCACCTCCTGGTATGTTTCTTTAGGTGTTTTGCCCCTGTCCGTCTTGTTTTTATAGTCCCCTGCCATATCACCCTTAAAACGAAAGCATAATATTAAATTAAAACTTGTATGGGGCAAGTTGTTACTTGTGACAACTAACAAGTGTTTGTTTGTTTTAACTTTGTTTGACAACAAACAAAGTTGTAACAACTTGCCCCATATAACGCCACTTCAAATCTTGGCACAAATTACTGGTGTTATATTTTTGTATAAAACTTTTGAATACGTTATCACTTACCTGAAAATGTAGGCTTTCACGTGGTATAGAAATCAACACTCTGTCTGCGACGGTTTTGTCACAAATAGAAAAAATTACTTCCAAACTCAAAAAAAAAAAAAAAAAGTTTTCCTTGAGCACTGTCCTTGCTACTGACTGCTAGCACTCCAGTGACCGCCAGCGAATGCAGATGGGGGAGTGTTATCATCTAGTGCAAGGTAGTGGTAAGTCAGTTTCTACTGGCGGTTAATTTTAAACTCGAATGTAACAACTTACCCCGTGAAACGACTAACTCCGGTCTCCCCTACATCATTATAAGATTAAAAAGCACTCTTCTTTCAAAACTTGAGTGCATCTGAAAGTGATATAAGACTCCCTCAAAATGGTTGATCTTGTATTCATAAATGTGTTCAACTGTACTTCATATTATAAAAAAAACTTTTTCCAACATTCAAACAATTATCAAAGAATCTCATGCACTTGCCATTCATTTTTTTCTAAATCCAATCTTAAAGAAACTTAAAAGTTATTTTTAATTGTTATTTGTAAAAAAATGTTTTCGAAATAAAAAAAGTCTTAAATGGACCCAAGAATGATTTCTTAACGACAACCGTGTCAAAATTTTACTTAAATGTACTCAGAAAGCGAGGGATAAAAACATAATTTTAGCTACATAATTAATATTTGATGCAAAGAAAAAAAAATTCATTTTCTGCATTAAGTATGAATCATTCAAGTAGAAACAAGAGTATCAAGACAAGAGTCAAGTAGAAACGGGAGTTTTTTTCATTTTTTTTTTTTGAAACTTAAAATCAATGCTTTTTCACTTATGGGCAATTTTGCTAATATGCATGATGAGAGGAAAAAATTTAATTTTTTTCTTACTTTAACAAAACATAAGGTTTTCAATATCTGCCTTAAAAACTTTATGTAGGATAAAAAAAGAAATGATGGATGGGTTTTTATAATCCGATCACTATGACAAGCCCACAAGTAAAATTCCAACAGGTAAAAGGGATAGTTAATTAAGTTTCCCATGCATTTTTAGCTACGTCATATTGGAAAATGTTTCTTCTTGTAAACAATAAAATTTTGTTCTTCATTAAATGATTCATGACTTGTATTTAGATTTGTTTTCTAAACAAAGAAAAAAAAAAACTGGTAATAGGATTATCTCTAAAAAAGATGAAGTGACAGTTCTTTTTGAGTTTGATATATTTATTCCTCTAAAGTTAGTTCGATTTTGTTAATATGTACAGTACAGTAAAAACATATCGGTAGAGAATACATTTCAATCATGTAGTTTTTACTAACGCTGTAGGTTTCTAAAAATAACGCTAATTTTACATTTTGGCAATTATTTAGGCTGTAAGAAAACTCCGAAACGTCACAGATGATTTCTGGAGAACGTTCCGGAGTTTCTCGTGATTTCACCAGTTTCCAGTGAAAATCAAGTATTTCTGCGAAAAGAATTTCCTGAAATGCTACAAATATGCATGGATTCAGAATACTCACAGTCTCAAGAAATACTCAACGTTTTTGTTAAGAGGGAAATCAGTTTAAATGGGTCAAAAATCCAGCTTTTTTAGGTTAAAATGTTGGGAAAACTATTCAACAATATGTTGACGAAATTTCAGTGAAAAACTCGATTAGTTCCGATGCGATGAGCACTTAGTGACTGTAGAGATTCGAACAACGTTACTAATGGAAAGATTATATTGTTCTCGGGGAAGTAAAGATTGGTCTCTCTTGATTAGGAAATGAAGTGAATCAATTTCTTTCAAAACCTCATAAAAACGAAACGAAAAATGTTGTATACCATGATATTTTAAAACACAAAAATCTGCATACTATTTATTTAAGACAGATAATTTTTCAACAAACAAGTTCAGGACGAGCCCCTAGTATGAATTAAAGTTAACAATGTATGTCTTATTAGAAAAATGTGAAGGTTGATCCAAAAGTAAGATTCCCATCAATTTTACAAGTACACAGCACTGTCTATTCTCATTGAAATTTACATCGTTGGAAAGAAAAAACGTTTCTCTATTTTTATACATAGTTGCCATCTTTTTCTGTGCATTACTGTCGACCTGCCTTAACTTCTGTGTCAACTGTCACAAAATTCCTCCGCCAGAGTGGGACATCTCAGTCAACAAACCACTCCGTTCTTGATTGCAGTTCGGAGTTCGAGTCTAAATGATTACCACTTGTTTCCTAAGTTTAAATAACACGTTGATGGTCAAAGTTTCCGGGACGACGACGAGGTCAAAAAAGGTGTAAAACTCTTGCTAAACGGGTTGGCGGTGGAATTCTGTGACTTTCGATACAGAAGTTAGGGCAAAGTCGACAATAATGCACAGAAAAAGATGGCGATTATGTATAAAAATAGAGAAACGTTTTTTCTTTCCAACGATGCAAATTTCAATGAGAATAGACAATGATGTAAATTTGTAAAATTGATGGGAACATTAGTTTTGGAACAATCCTCCTGTATTGAAATATATATTTAAAAATGTACACATGTATTAACTAAATTGTGTAAAACTTTATCAGGATTTTAATTTAACAGAAGTAGAAAAATTGAAAAAAACTTAACTGAAAAAAAAGGAACTTAAAATCCCTATTGAAAATTTCTGAATTATTATAATGAATAATAGTAAACATATTGCATACTTTTCATGAAACTTCTCTTTTAGATGATTAAACTGCTTTCTTTTATAAAGAGTTTCATTTAAATTATCTTTAAAATGTTCCGAGAAATCCAGTATGTATTCAAGAAAGGCTTCAGCAATAATTAGTTTAAACAATAGACTCTTATTAGTGAATTAGGATTGAATTCCTTTTCTAGATATTTCAATACAATTCACTGCATGTATCTGAAAATAACTCGCAGCTTTATTTGTATCTTTCAATAAATGGATATCTTTTTTTAACGAAACCTTAATATTGTAAATAGTATGTTGTTTTTACTGAATACATTTTTTTTTCTATTTGATAAAGCGGTCTATTGATTGACTAAGTTTTCTGTCTATCTCTCTTTTTTGCCCTCCGGCTCCATCTTTTTTTATTTTGAGAAGTACTTTTCATACGCAATAAGGTTTTTTCTATAAAATGTGTTAAAAAAATAACTAAGAAAAAACTATGGCTATAATTACTTGCTTGAAATTTGCAAATGGAATAGTTAGACTTAAAAATACAATACTTATCGGTCGATAGCTACTTCATTTCTTGCATCAAGATTTATGCTTTTGCAATAATAACACTAATAAAACAATTTTGAAAAAAAAAAAAAAAAAAAAAAAAAAGAAAATAGAACCGACTTCAAAATTGCTCTGAAAAGTGAAAAAAAAATTTATCTTTAAACACCATCGATAATACTTTCAAACATAATTTTTGAAGTTGACACAAAAACAAAAAGTAAAATAGAGTGTAACCATACTTTGTTCATATATTTTTCAGAAAATCATCCACAGTTAGAAGTGAAACATTGATATCGTTACTAAAAAATGCTGTCATCAATGCATAATGTATGTGGTAGTGAAAAAACTGGGCCTAGTTAAATTTATAATTGTAGTTGAGTTATGGCAGCGAATGATTTTATCTATCGTTTTTTTGCGCCAACTTCAAAAATTATGTTTAAAAGTATTATCGATGGTATTTAAAGAATAATTTTTTTTTTTCACTTTTTAAAGCAATTTTGAAGTCTGTTTTTTTTTTAAATTTTTTTTTATTTCATTCTTTTTAGTGTAAATGTATTTCAGAAATATTAAAACGTTATTATAACGAAACTTCACCTTATTTTTTTCATAAAAATCCTCCATACTAAAAAAAAAAAAAAAAAACTAAAAACACGCCTTAAACTTTAAGCGATTGACACTAAAAATTTATCTTTGTTCCTCTCTGGAATTCATTTGTGTGTTAATTTAATTATAACCATTTAAATATTACGTTTTCCCTAACTAATTTTTATTTCACAGCATAGTTGCTTTTTATGCAATCCTGTATCTCCTTACTTAGCCCAGATCATCTGCTATTGGCATAGATGATAACGATAAAAATACTACTATATTTGGGGCAAACCTAACCTAGTGGCATTGTGAAGGCTAAGCAGATACGAGCCCAGATCATCTGCTATTGGCATAGATGATAACGATAAAAATACTACTATAGTTGAGGCAAACCTAACCTAGTAGCATTGTGAAGGTTAAGCAGATCCTAATCACGGCATAAACCTCGCTTCCACGTTAGGTTTACCCACACTATAGAACAATGACACTGAAGAAGATGCTTGCTTCAGAGAAGTCTTCATTCAAAATTATCACTACAATTGCTATTTATGTTACTGTTGTATGGAACCAAACTTTTGTAACAATGGATTTTATATTTAATCATTTAATAGGTCAATTGCATGAAAAAAATCTTTTGACCACAACTTTTTTTTTCTAAAGAACAAATATGGCCAAAAAAAGTAATGTGACCTAAGATGATCCATCCCCTATCCATCAAAAAAATAATCATGAAAATCGGTTCACTAGGTGAGACGCTGTGAGTGGGGGAAAAAAAAAAAATTACGGTAGGAACTGATAACCGTCTACTTTTTGAAGTCGGTTTAAAATAATGCAGTGAAACCTGGGTAAGTTGACTTCTTTCGCTGTCTACTTGACTGGTCAATTTAAACAGGTGGTCAACTTATAGAGGTTGATTTATATGATATAGAACTAATTCTGTTGTGACTAACATGAACGTGCAAACTGATTGCTTTTAATTACGTTTAAAATTTGAATGAACTTCTAAGTTTCGGGTTTATTGAATAAAATTCCCGGGTTTATTTCTATTGTTTAAAATCTCAACCAAAATTGCCATCTCAACTGGTATTTCGCTTTGCATGGTGCATTCTTGAAACTGCAGAAATCGGTTTACGCGCAGTTTGGCAGACTATTAAAATTTCCTCACATTTCGTCCCTGAGTTATCACTAACTCACACGTAAAGTTGTAAATAATATTTTGACAGAATAATTAATACATTTCTGTAGCCCTTTTATCAAAAATGACACTATAAGGTTCTACTTTGTTGGTTGCTACAGGTTAGTACCGTACTTTCAGTGCCCTATAGGGTTGATGCGGAAAGTTTTTTCAAGAGACAAATGCAAACAGTAAAAAAAAAGTAAATAAATAAATACTTTTGTGCTGAGAAGTAACTGGAAAGAACCAACGTAATTATATCACAAATATACAGATTACTGCATACATATGTTTCGGGGTTTTAAGGAATCCCGTTTTTTCAATGTAAAATTTGTGAGCTTCTGGAAGGCATCCGGTAGTACATATGTCCTTATTTATTAGTTTTACATTTTGTTTCGATGTCTTTACATCAAAAGCTCACAACGTTTGCATTGAAAAAGGGGTTTCTTGAAACCCTAAAACATATGTCTGCAGTAATCTGTAAATTTGTGCTATAATTACGTTGGTTTTCTCCAATTAACTATACAACAATAGTTTTTTTAGCAATCAAGACGGGAAAGTCCATCAATTGGGTTGTTTTTGAAACTCTAAAAGTTTTTTTTTCTGAAAAAGTATGCTTAAAAATATGATAATTAACTATTTTTCAAATAATTTGACAAATTTTAATGTTTAAAAAATTATTTTAATCGTTGCGTAGGTTCAATTTTATTTTTTTTTCTTTTCTGCTCCTGACATCATAAGTGAAGAAATGCCATTCACTGATTTCATTAGCGCAAAAGCACAATATTTTGGTATAAGATAAAGATGATTGTTGATATCAGAAAAATAAAAACTATTATAGCGTAATGATAGCAATGCATTTCATGTTTGTTTCAAAAAAAAAAAAAAAATCATTCAAAGTTCTCATTATATTTATCTCTTAATATTAATGATTAATGGCATTTTTTATGCGTTAATATTCAGTTTGCCAATGGTGTAGCGCTCCAAAATACATCACTTGTGACATCATAAACATCACGCCTTATTTCCAAAATCGTACATTAAAAAAATAAGTGAATAAAAATTTTTCTGGCTCAATGTTATTTTTTATTTTTGCTTATTCTATCAATTTCATAGACTAAAAGTAGTACTTTTGCCTGAAGAAAACACTCCCATTTCAATCGCAGGAAATGTAAAAAAAAAAAAAAACACACACACACACACACACACACACACACACACTTATTTTAGTCTTAACCGAAGTGCACACATGCACACAAAGAAAAATTCATTAGAATATTTTCCTTGTATTTGTAATGGGGTCATTTCCCGTTTAAAGCACAGTTAAATCTTTATCCTGAGCAGTATGACACGTTATTTCTCCAAAGTTTTCATTTTCATAGGACCAGCAAATTAAATTTAAGCATATTTGTCCATGATAATACATATTAAACAGTGACGCTACTTCTGGAAGTGAATATTCCCTTTTGTAAATATTGTGAGCGGTAGTGCTTTCGGGGCTAATATTGCATTCTCTACTCATCCAAATAATGTTCAAAATGCCTTTAGACGTAGTTCAAATTTATTATTCAATTTTGAAAATCATACATCTTGAAGCTGAGTACGGTTATTGCAAGTCCCAATGCGAAAAAGTGAGTTAGAACTCCATTTGAGTTATGAGAAGAAAAGCGAAATTAAGCATTTAAATTCAAACTAAATTATTTTAATAAGTAACCCCGGATATGTATTTTTAACATTATGGAATTGTGTTCGGCAAACTACTGAAACTACACATTGGATATTAATGTGCTGCGGTCTATCTTAGATAAGCCTTTTAAATATTATTACGCAGGGAATAAACTTCGAATTGGTTCAAGTCCACAAAGATACATTCATTGCGAAACTATTTCTTACATGGTTAGTTATTGATAAATATTTGCTTTATCAGTTAAGACAGAGTACTTAAACCTTGTTCTTTTAATTATTCAATGGTCTGATTCGGAGCATAACGCCATTCGTGTTACCTTATTTTATTGCATGCCATTTATTCATGTATTATTGAATGTGCACTTTAATTTTGCTGCAATTCACACATTTATAATTTGGTTAGATATTCAATGCGTAAATTAAGTTTCTCCGAAGTACATCTGCTTCTTACATGTCGCATAAAGTCGTATCGAGGGCATTTGAGAAAAAAAATACTAAAGTGTTCCTCTGCTGTTTTTAATTCGGAAGAATTTGAATAAGCTTAGTAGCAAAGTACAAAATTACAAAAATAGAAAGAAGCACGTGTTATGTACCACTGTACTTATTAATGTCTCGAGTATCATGTCAGGATAAAACAAACTAAACATAGTTAAATGATAGAAATTTTCACTGGTAACACATTTGTTATCTTCTGCATTATTTTCTCACAGAATATGATTCATCACCACATTGCTATAACATTTGAGACATTCGATTCCCATCCATTGAACCCCATTATAGTCCGTCCAGTCATATTATACAAAAAAAAAAAAAAAAAAAAAAAAAAAGAGGCTAAAATCGCAAAACACGATGTGGTTTTGATTTTTTAATATGTTGTTTGGATCAGTTAGGATAGTGTAAATCTAAGTTTGCAGTTTTCAAAAACCTGTGCTGGCTGCGTAATTCGCGAAAAACTGCGAAATTTTCGGACTTTTTTCAGTTTTTCCTTTATAACTCCTAAACTATACAACTTTTGATACGAAATGTGACCAGTTTAAAAGCACATTAAATTTTGAACAATTCAAGCTCAAGTGGGGTTCTGTACAAGGGGTTCTGTACTGTCTTTAGGAGATATCGTACTTCAAAAACTGACCATTTTTGACGAAAAATGAAAAAAAATAAAATGCTTCGATCATATTCCCCGCCAAATATGGACATAAATTCCCACTTTAATCGAGAAACCTGGATATACTGTTATAGTGCATTTAATTTACTTTCATTTAAGCCAAAAACGAAGTCTGTAGATACAATAGTTTTTTTACAATCGCAAAACAAACAAATAATCAATAAATTCGATTTTTGAAGAAATGAAACAAAACACTTTTCAATACAATATGGAAGATCCTATTTAAAAAAAAAGCGGGTCAAAGAATGATATAATAAGACTCTTATGTGTGTTTGTATAAGTTATGTATGCTAGAAAAACAAGGCAGTTATGAAAAAAATAGGCCAATAGTTGACAGTCCTATGCAGGTAACGGAAACATTCACATTTAGTATCGAAAGTTGGATAGTTTAGAAGTTATAAAGGAAAAACTAAAAAAAGTCCGAAAATCCGCGAATTAAGCAGCGAGCACAGATTTTTGAAAACTGCACACTTAGACTTACACAACCCTAACTGACCCAAACAACATATTAAAAAATCAGAACTACATCGTGTTTAGCAATTTTAATGTCTAATATGACTGGACTATTATGCTTGTGGTAAATAAATTGTTTGCGACATTTATTTTTGCTGAATCCATGCGCGTGTTATGTAACACTTATTAAGTTCTCGTGTATCATGTCAGCATAGAATAAACTAAACATAATTAAGTCACAGGAATTCTCAGTGGCAACGCATTTGTTATCGTCTGCATTATTTTCTCACTGAATATGGTTAATCACTACATCGCTATAACATTTTAGGGATTCAATTCCCATCCATTGAATCCCTTAATGCGTGGTAAGCAAATTGGTTGCGACAGTTATCTGTGTTAAATCCACATGAGCTTCAGCAGTCACAGGAAGTAAAAAGAATCTCTTGAGTAATTATGTATTGCTTTGACACACTTTTGAAAGTTCCAGCGTGTATCTCATAACGAACTTCACATGTTACTTACCAGGAAACCACACGATCAAGGAAATTCGAAAACAATTGAAATTGGTAGCATTTAAAAGAGCATCGTAAAACATGTTCATGGCAGAAAAATTACATGCCGGCTCCGTTAAAGTTTGCCGAAATTTTGATTTAAATCGCCAAATTTAGCGAGTTTTGTTCAAAAACGGTAGGTACGGCGCGAATTCAAAATCTGCATCTCACAAGACATCGCATTGCCATTTCTGGCCTTCATCAAAACGCGTGAAAGATGTTTTAAGTTAATTCTTTAATCATGGGTGACTACCAGGGGGAGAGGGAGTCGTGGCACAGACTCGCCATTAAAGTTTTTAGGGTTGTTTTCAGCGGTACTTTTCTCTCGTCTGGGGAGGGAGGGGCATTTGTTTTTGTGGGGTCTTCAAGATATTAGTGGGGGGGGGGGGGCAGCATTATCGCTCTTGGAGAAAATAGGCACCGCTGCTTTACTTGTGTGCGGCAAAGTTAAGAACCACTATCAAGCTTATGAAGTGGAAAGTTTTCCCAGAGGAACAACTTTGTGAGGAGAGGGGGGATTAAAGGGGCTAAGGTTGAGCTATAAAAGTCAGAATTTAAATCAAGCATCCTTATTTTGTTGGTTTAGAGCGTTAAAACTAATTTTGTTATCTTTTTCATCAACAGGCCAGTTGTAAGAAAATTTAATTCAATGTATATTTTTTCCACTTTCATTATAAAGTCCCTGTTCCTGTCTCACTGTTTTCACATTGCAAAACAAAGACTCAATAGCTGTAATCTTCAAAGAAAATTAGCAACACTCTTCTACTGCTGAAATGAACGTTTGTCAACAGGCTATGATGATATAGTTGTTTTTCTTCATGATACTTGAAGGCAATCTTTTTTCTATAATATTCTTCACAGTACGTCGACGTGACTTTTCAAAAGTTTAACCAGTCTGGATGGATTTTAACAGAAAATAAATTGCTGTTGTCTCACTATTCTCCATGCCCCACTGTTCCCACTCCTCCAATACGGTAGTAAATTACACTGAAAATATTTAAACGTAATTAATTAGTATAACTAGCAAGTTTAACAAAACATGTTTAATGATCTATTTCTACTATTTCCCAGAGTTGAGGAATGTGTCAGCTTCATAGAAATGAGATCGATGTTTTACATGCATTGTGGGTTTAGACATATTGTGCTGCATACGGAGGAAATGATTAGCTTTCGAGAGAGCATACATTACAAGAACAGGTCTAGGTATTATACAAATGCAAAAATTCCGCACCATTCCTCATATAAAGCCCCCCCTCCCCCCAAAAAACCCCTGGATAATTAACTCCTTCAACAATCTCAAATATATCAAAAATATTTCCATTTTTAGTCAATACAAAAATAGAGTAGGAAATCATTTCTTCTATCCACAGACGCCACAAAATGTGCTGGAAAAAAAAAATGCTCATGAATGAATTTAATAGCAGACCAATTTGCATTTTGTAGCGCTGGTTATACGGAAGAAGAACTGACTCAAGTTCGAAATGGCAGCAATAATTCGCCACAGTTTTACAAGGAACTGCAATATCTATGATGTTAAAGGCATGAACATTATCCAAACATGCAAGTTCAGTGTCATACATGACACCTTAAGGTCTTCGTTGCCTACCACAGAGGTGGTTTACTAGTTAGTTAAGCTTAGCCTTTTTTGTACCAGACCACGAACCGGACAGCCTTATCCGGCACCCCCAAGGATATTTATTTATACTGAGAACTTAGAGGATTATATAAACTCAAACATTTTACGAGCAACGGTCACCATTAATTTACACAGAGGATCTTTGACCGGTTGGTTTCTAATTTGTCACTTTTCAGCCACGAGCACGGCCCCTAAGCAATCGGTCTGCAGGCGCCCTGCATAAAGTCGAGGGATAGAGCTTCATGATTGTTGTATTTGATGGTTGATAAATATGTAAATAGTAGGGGATCGTTGGACTAGGTGTAATGTTTTACATTTATATTCTTAACAAGATATGAAACCAGAAATTTCTGCTGCAAAAACGTTTAAACCTTCTTGTATGGTTTTTCCTAGCTATGTATGATAACTTTTTGGTTTTTCATGATGTTTCAGGTCAGACAAAAAAAGTAGTCAAATAATAAAATGCCATGCAAGTACCTCACAATTGGATGATATTTTTTAATGAAAATTTGTGCATGCATACCCAATTTGATTATTTTTTTACATTCCAAGCACTGTATCCATTTTTCGTTGGAGGGATTGTCTTGAAAATTAAAGAATATACAAAAATGCAGTTTTTGTCATCTAAGTGGTATTAGCTCGTTGTAACATTGTTCTCCTTAGAATTCCGAGAAAAACATTCAGTCTGATTCTTTAAATCCCATTAAAGCATTTTCTTTTTGTTTTTGATGAAAAACATTACTTGACGATCGTACATGTTGCATTTTAAATAAATTTACCGTAAAAAAATTTTCCCTTAAAGAAGCAAAAGTAATTGAAATTCTTAATGTGTTCCACGAAATCTTTTTGTTACAAAATATTTTCTTTTATGAAACATTACCATCTTAGGATTATTAAAATGTACGAGCATTCAAAATTTATACGAATGCATTAAATTACTTTTCTACGTAGTTTACAACAAACCGAGCTATTCTTAGAAGACAAGATTTTTTTTTACATGGCTACGAAATTATCTCATAACTGACGCGTGATTCTATTTAGATTTTTTTTTAAAATTCTGGTCGCCGAATTTAATAAGATTCATAATTCCTCTCTCAACGTTTTCATTGAAATGTTTCTATTTTACCACTGCAGATAAGATGCAAAAAGCTTCTTAGAGTTTTACAGCTACTGAGAAATATAACATACATTGAACTGTTTTTGTACTTTTAGATTTTAGCAATTATTGAGAATTCTTTTGAAACAATAAACATCAGTAACGCAGTAAATTTCTGAGATAGATATACATTTAGAAAATATTGTGCCGCTCTGCTGCTTATTTTCTAATTATTTATTATTTAAAGAAATAAAAAAGGTGTTTTATCATCCACGAGCGTAAATTTTTTGCTGCAAAAAGGAGTTCTTTATAACTCGGAAACACGTGTTTGCAGTTTTTTTACTAGATTGTTCGATGTTTATTGCACTTTTACGTCAACGTATTACCTTGTAGAATGACTCGTTATCTGAAATGGTAGTTGCAGCAGGTGAGATAATATTTCCAGGTCCCCCCTTCCCCCGCCTTCATGATCTTCACATAAGTTTCATCACTCATGTTTTTTTCTTTTAATTAATTGCTCTGATTCACGTTCTTGATTAAATTTGCTTTTTCATGTTCTGGATTTAAGTTTCTTTATTAAAATGTATCGATTGAGATGATTTTTTTCTGCTCTTGTATTTCGAAGAAAGAAAAATATGCCAGATTAAACTCTATCACTTCTTAAGAAATAGTTTTATGTTCAAAACTTTTGATTGGTAGAACTATAAGTTACTTTCTTTTTTAAGGTTTGTACCATTCTTTAGGAAATCTTTTAACAATACGAAGGTAAATTCATCTAATTTCAATGAAATATTATGAAATAACCTGTTTAAGATGTGTGTGTGTGTGTGGTACAGATTCCGGGAAAATAGTAAGGTCCAGAAACATGAAATTTCGTACACTGGCGTACTTTTAACCTACATCTCGAAGCTAGCTTTTAGATAAATTAAGATTTAGGTTATTAAAAAAAAGTGATTTAACATTTTCTGGAATTTTTAGCACTTTTATTTAATAGAGTGTGAACTAATGATTGGGTTAAAATACAATTGTAAATAGCGAAACCAATTAAACTGCCATTAATTGTTAAGACTCACTAACATTGAACTGTTCCCCAACAATTGAATTCTAATTAGAAAAAAAGATACCTAGCGGTTGAACAATGTTGAAGCATGTTGTTTTTACTCTTATAGAGATTTTAAACAGCAACCAGAGGTAGCTGCTTAAATTCCACTCCCCCTCCCCCCAAGCGAGGCCCCGACTTTTTCGACTAAGTAACGTGGTCTCTCGTCGATCCTGGTACTTTATCAAACTAATGGAAAGGAGAGGGTGTATGGAGATAGACTGGCAGATCGAAGGGCATCCATTTTCTTCAGCTCATGTTACTAATGAAATTGACTATTTAATTTTTTATTGAAAGTTATTTATTTGCACTAACTTTTATGGTCTCCCTTATTTTTGTATTTAGAGATTTTTTTTTCTTTTCGTGAACTACTTACCAACTTTAATTATGTAATTAATTTTATTCGCAACTCCAATAAACTATAGGGGCGCTGCAGATACTGTCTAATGGCGGATGAAAAAGGTAAAACAAACAGATTTCGTAACTTATAACTTGCTTTGAAGCCTAATGAATGACAGTAATATTTCATCGTGTTTGTGGGAAACTTTCTTTTCTATTCCTCTGAAATTACAGTACACCACAAACTCTCTGAAACCTGTAATTTTCTCCAACGAAAACACGTGGAATGGAATGTTTTACCTTTTTCTTAAGAATTTTTAATCACCGCAAGGTAGCGTATTCGAGCTCTGGAGTTGCGAATATCTTTTTCTTGTAGTTTTTATTGTGAAGCGAAGCTTCAAACAATCATCATTCATGAGTCGTTTGTGATGTGAAACTCACACACAATCAAGAATATAAAAATAAATAGATCCTTGCTATAAACTTTAACTGTGCTGTTGGCAGAAAAGGAAAGAAAAAAAAATTATGAGCAATTCTTAGAAGATTAATTAAACAAGTAAAGATGCTTTTTATGTTTTCTGTAGTTCTTGACTTTTTTTTTTCGAAGATAAACGTAGCATAACAGTTATTTTTATCAAATAATAATGATATTATGAAACAATTTTTGTTACTGAAAAAAAAAGTTTATGTTTAGAGAAGTTTTCTGCTACATTAAAATAAAGGTATTTTAATAAAATAAAAGGAATGCATACGCTATTTTCTCGCCTATTTTTTTTTCTCGCACCATTTTATCTGTTTCTTAATTGCCTTTCCAGAGAACCTCTTGAAAAGATAACTTTTTTCTCTCTCGATTTTTATTCTACTGTTTTCCTGGTTACATTGTTTTCCAAACTCTAAAAGCTTCAGAAGATATTTAATTTTTTTATAACTCTTAAGGATTAAATACAACGAAACTCTTCTTTTTAGAAAGAAAAATCAAGATGACTTTATCGGAATCAAACTGTGTCCTTTATTAAGGTAATTAATATTATTTTGATCAATTGATATTGCTTTTTTCTTTAAAATCATGAAGTTACTATAGTTGTACAAGTCTCTGCTTAATGTTATTGCTTTGTAATTGAAAAGTTTTGGTAACATTAGTACTTGATAACAACAAACGAGTCAGTATTATGTGATAACTGGCAATAAAAACGCATCAAAAACTGATGGATTCAAAATATGTACTGCTTGACCATTTTATTGTACGGAAAGGCTAATATCCGGTTTACAGGCGGAAATGGACGCGTCTATTTCCTTTCAGGGATGGTAGTTTCTCTGCTATAGATAGAGCGTTTGCTACTTAATTACTTCGACTCAGGTTTTTAAAAATGAAAATTTATTCACTGCAATAATTTTTAAATCAAAACTATATTTGATCTATATTCTCATTCAAAAATTAATTGATTTATTTTGCTTGCAACATAATTTGGAGCTTACAATTATGCTTTTACATTTCCGAACGAAATGAAAAAATTTTAATCTTTTTTTTTGTTGTTTCCATAGAAACTCATTTTGTTTCCACTCATTTTCACCTCAATTAAGACAATAAATGAATAATCCCCAAGTGAAATTATGAAACGCGTGCATCAAAAGCCCATCGTTTGTTTTCCTTCTCCCCTTCTAGATTCATTCAGATGGAATCGTCTTAACTTGGCCGATTGCCAAATTACATACAATCCATGGTCAAACTGTAAGTACTGGTACAAAGCATTGTTTTTGCGTCAGAAATTTTCAGTCAAGAAAGACAGGTGTCTCGGAGTAACTAGTGTCCCAATTTTTTTCCGATCCAAATTTACTCAATCACCTGCTATAAAAACTACTGAGGTGCAGTTTTAATTTCAATCCTCGCTGACTGAATGGTGATCAGTTGCTTTGGCTGTTTATCATTTGTCCCCTCTCTCGCAAAAAGGCTCCCGTGACACCAATCCGTGGCTTCTGGTTTTAACTGGATAACCACATGAAAAGTGAATTAATGAAAAAATTAAAAATCGAAAAAACATGTTTAGAAATTTTTTTGACGCAAAAAAAAATTTGGCATTGTGCTCCCGTTGTCAAGATATAAAGTTTTAGTATGTGACGAAAGTTTAAGAAAAACCCTAAAATTAAACGTCCCTCCCCCCTTAAAGTCCCCCCGTGTGAAAGATGTCTTCCAGCACTCACCGAAATTTGCTAAAATTGGCTACTTTTCTTAATGTTTCCACAGACTTAGAGACCTCCTACTCCGATAAAGGGGACACGACGACAAGTAGAAAATCAGCCCGAAAACATGTTCCACTCATTGAGAAGAGATAAAATGCAGGGGAGTTAAAACTTTCATTCGTGAAGCAAAGACCTCAAGTCACGAGATAAATTTAAAGCAAAGGATTGAAAGAAATCAGGTTTCTTTCCCTAGTTTTACGCAAAACGTGCCAATCATTCGTCGTTTTTGAGTCATTTAACTTGGGCTTTGGCCTCAGCTTTTGCGACGCCAATGATTGGACTTGATCTTTCTATCTACTAATTCCTGCTCTAAGGTTCTACTATGCTATTTTGGTTGTTATTTGTGTAGATATTTTCCATTGTTACACTATCGAATGGTTTCCTGGTAGCCGAATGCTTTGGTGCAGGTCCTCGACTCACAGCCTCATATACTACCGCTTCAATTACGTTTATTCGAGTTTTTAAATAGAAAACCCATCGTCTTTTCTGTAATTGACTAATTTTTTACACTAGCCTTCCACCTCTGAGTGTTTCTTCTTCAGCTCCTTTCTGCATAAACGAGAAGAAATAAATCACTTTTGGAGCACGAATGAGACAACTGTGACAACATAAGATGGACGACACGGGTCACTGGCGTAATTAACGAGTTAGATAATTAGGGAAATCAAGAAAATTATGCAAGTTGCCATGCAAAAAGTAAACTCATTACTGCACTTTTCGATTAATATTGAAGTAATTTATCACTTGAGATTGAAGTTTAAACCATGCATCTTACTAATTATAGTTGCGAATTACTTTCCAAAGCTAACTAGATGCATGACGATTTCACGTTTATTGCTTTTTAAAGCGCATTTGTCACTTGGTGTCTTATTCGTGTAAGAGGGAATATCAGCAGTCATTAGTTTAATGTATAACTTTTCTAAAACTATCAAAATGAAAAGTAATTTAACTCCAGAGTTTCATAAAGTACGCATCAAAACAAGTCAAACTTCTTACTTATAGCCTCGTTGTAAACATAAAGCAATTATTTCCGATTACAATATGAATTAAGAGTGAATATTCATTTTGTTTCTCCGTTATTAATGGAAGAATTGTTTTGAAAAATGATGTGACTCCCACTGGGGACGCTTGCATTTTTTTTTTTTGAAACTTGTAATAATTTAGAATATTCATAAAATTTGAATTTACATTAGAGGAAAGCGTTGAGATTTAATTTACTTTTATCTTAACCAGAAAAAGATATGCCAGTGATTCACGAAATACGACCCTTAACGATTTTAACGATTGTAATTTGTACAATGATGCTGTTTTTATTGTCACAAATAATTCTAAGTTTTTGGCCTATTTAAACTTCAGGGACATTGTGTAATGCACATTTAATCAGTACTTTGGGTCACAGGGTGTAAACCACCAACCACCCAAGTCAGAAGTGATTTATATATAGAGTCCCATCGAGTATACTGTAAAAAAAAAAGCAAAGATCAAATTTTTTTAATTATAGTTTTTTTTGGAAAAATAATATATATATATATATATATATATATATATATATACTGTAAAAAAAATCCGTAAAATTTACGGTTTTTACTGGCAGCTGGGTTGGTTGTGCAAAACCGTAAAAGTTGCGGAGAATACCCGTCAACATAACGGTCTTTTACCATACAAGGACAAATTTACGGTTTTAAACCGTTCCCCAGTAGCACCAGAACGTTCAAATCTGGTACAGAAATCGTGTTATTGGTCGAATGACGGTGTTAAGTGTTACTTGCACGTAAAATTAGACGTACAGCAACAGTGATATTATCACGATGCCAGTCTAGTTCTGAGGGGACGTCATATTAGACGTTTAAAAAACGTTCTAATGACACGGTGTTATTCCCGTGTTAAAATAACGTAATATCTGACGTTCAGCTGTCACCGCATCCGAGCGCCCTCTATTTCTATGTACTGTGGAATAGTTACAGAAACTTTTTTTGCTTTGGCAACTTCAATCAACTTCGGAGCAACTGCTGAAAAACAATCCGTGCAAAGGATTATTCTTTAATCAAAAGTAAGTGATTTTTATTTTTCTCTAATTATTTTTAAATCTTTCATATGTAAATTTGGTTTATAAGTCGAATTTCATTTAAATTTTGTGTTAATTGGTTTTTTTTTCTTAGCCTCGAACATTCTGCAAAACTTAATTGTTCCATTTGTATCACTTAATATCAATGACTATTTCGCGGTTATATTTTTCGCTAATGTTTCTTTGTGCAATTTTCATTTCTCATCTGAATTCGAATCGATTGCTACACTTATTTTCCTTAAAGTGGTTGTTTTAGTTATTCTTGTTTTCGACTATGAATTTTAAGTTGCAATAGAGTATACATATATATTTTGTTTTTGCTGTATCTCAGTTTTTGATGTATTTAAAATGCTTTATTTTAAAGTTTTTATACTTTTAAGAAAGTAGATGGCTTACATAATGATTCTATTATTGCAAAAATAAACCTCCAAAATTTTTATGAAATATGTGTTGCTGCTGTAAAATGTGATACATACTGTACAGAAATCAGAAAATTAGTATTCTTGAATGTTGAGACAGAAAATGAGTCTAAATTATTTAAAGATTTTTTCAATTTAAAATATTCATGATAAAGAATCAATTTTATCAACAGAAAAGGTCTCAATCAAAATAGTACCTAAAAAAATTATGGCGTTGAAAATGGTCAAGATTATAAAAACAAGATTCGTTGTATAACGCATTCAATTTGTTCTATTCTAAAGCAATATTTCCTGTTGTTAAAGATATTATGTCTGAATATGCTTTTTTGTTTTTATTCATTTATTTTTTTTTCAGAAGCAAGTTGAAATAAATGCTAGGTTATGTTTTCGGTTTATAAAAATAGAATGCGTATTGCTTGTTTATTCTATCGCAGTAAAACAAAATGGCGAGCTGCTACCAGCTGTTGATTACCATCACCTGGTGCTTGAAAGTTTTCTGCGTTTAATATTCCCGCACAGATTTAACAAATAAAAAAGACTGGCAAAAATCAACTAATTGAATTGAAAACGGATGGGGAAAGAAAAATAATATTAAATAGAAGTGTTGGCTTAAGGAGTTAAAATTATCTCCCAATGTTTTTTGTATTAAGAAAAGTATTCTCCCTGTAACGAATTGTTTGAACACAGATTTTTTTTTTTTTTTTTAAAGTCTTTATTTCGAGTTTTAGATCCGTCTTTTTAATTTGTAATGTCTTTTTGACGAAAAACCAGCTTTGCTCTTGTATCAATCGGCATACTGTAAGTGGAATTAAATTGTATTAAATTATGAGCAGAGTATGTTTTGTGCCATTTTTAAGTAGGATCGAATTTATGTCGAATCAAGGGGCGAAAAAAATCCTCAACCTGACCTTTTCATATTTTCATGAAACTTTCTAAAATCTTCTCTTCCCCTTCTTAAATTTGTAAATAATTTTGAGAAAAAAAATCACTCATTCATAACTTATGATTTTGAAATTCATTAAAAAGCATTTGCTGGTCGGCAGTGCTTTCAAATATTTAACTGCATTTCTATGAGAACTTCAGTCTTGTAAAATAGATCCTTTTGAAATACAATTACGTGCTCTTTAATTCGATATGTAAATTGAAAACCTTTTAAAAATATGTTTCTCACGGAATTTCAAAAATACTTGAGATAGTGTCTTTATCTCAAAAAATTAGTGCTAATCAGGGGTGTTTGTGATCCCAAATTTCCGAAAATTTTGGGCTGACGCAATCTTCAACTAAAAAAGTATTTTTAAAAATTTTTTTAAGTGGTACTTTTCAAAGATTTCAAATGTAAAGGGGGCAACTTCCATAAATTTCACTGTCTATAGAACAAAGTACTTGAGTCCACCATCGTCCCTGGTGCTATCCCTTAATGGTTCCATTCTTAAAGTTTTTTTTTTTTTTTTCAAAATCTCTAAAAGACATTATCTCAAAAAAAAAAAAAAAAAAAGAATTTTTTTCCCTAAATATTGAGTTATGTGAAAAAAAAAATTTCGAAGAGTATTTAAGTTACTGATCAAGTTAAAGTGCATGTAATTGTCAGCCATTACACAATCCTGATGCTCCCATAGCTTTGAGATATCATTTCAAAGCACTGCAGGAAGACATATTAACAAACATAAATTACTCATTAGTTGCGTCGCCTGGCTTTGCACGGTCTACTTCGAAAATAAAAGTTATGTCAAGTGACCATTGTTCAGCAATTACTCTTGAACAAAAAACTAAAAAAATCAGTAACATTTTGCGGCAGATTCCGGGAAAATAACCAAAAAGGGAATATTTTAAGTATCTCGTTCACAGGAAAACCCTCAAAGCAAAACTCAGAATTTTATTTGTTCATGTTTGCGAAAAAAATGCAACAGATCTTTTTTCTCAATGATTTTCTGCATGCTACAAATTTCAATAAAAGCATTGTTACGGAAAGTTGATGAAGCACTGATAATTTGAATGGAGGAAAGCCCTCGAAAAATAGGGATTTTATGTCGAAATCTAAGTATTATAATTAGTAGTTTTCAGTTGATATCTCCGCTAATTATTATCGGGGGATTATTTTGCATAGCCAAACATAAATACGGGAAAATTACGAATACATCGATACTTGGTTCGATGTTCAGTTTACTGGCGTTCGGGAGAAGTAACTCGGAATTATAGATAGATTAATGCATAGATAGATAGGTACATACGCTTGGTTTTTAATTATGTAAGATGAATTATGAAAGATTTTTTTTCAAACCATATGCATCTTAATGACATAAATTAGCAAAGTTTCTGAAAGTTTCATGTTAGTCTGAAATGGTCTGGTTGAGTGCCTTGTTGATTAGTTGATTTAACATGTGAGTGACCCAATACGAAATAGAACACTAACAAATGAAATAAGCTTTTTTTTTTTCTTCTCCTGAAAGCAGCAGGCCATGTTTTATATGTGTACAAACTGGTTTTCCTATGTAAAAGTAGAATCAAGTTATGACACTTAAAATTATTACCCAATTAGACTAAAAATACTAACCAATTCAGGTTCCATATCAAACAACAAATAAACACGCAAAAATGATGCATAAATGCCGAAATAAAGAGTATCAATTTATTTTTAAAATAATGAAAATATGTTTTTTGCAGTATGAAATGGTGGGAAAAAAAGTACTATCATATAAAACGCATAGAACTTTCTTAGTGATTTTTTTTTTTTTTTTAGTGATTTGGACAAATTAAGGGTCTTGCTCGATATATAGCACATAAGTCACCAACATGGGTACTTGAGTTGGATTTTGAAATTCCTTTAAAAGCAGCATGGTTTTTCTGTGATTAAAACTAGAATCATATTTTATGTTTTTTTTTTACACGCATCATTATGTAATTTTTTTCATTAAAGAAAATCCCAAGTCAGATTGTCTCTTATGTTAAAAAAATGTATTGCTTCCCTATGACTACTTCTAAAAAATGATGAACACACTGGGCTCCCAAGGTATGATCAACGGTTGTATTGTACCATTGGATTTGAACATTTCGGGTTACATTTTTTTCCTACTTATTTAGTTTAGTTTAATTTGTATCATTCAAAAAATAAGAATGTTTACGTCAGGTGATTTTTGACTGTACTTCAAATTTTTCACGCACTTAATCTTATTATAAGCTACAATTTTTGTCTTTTTATTTGTATTTTCATTTCAGGCAGCCAAGGTCATTAATGGGACAAAACGATCAACGCCTTTCTTTTTAATTCCTTTTTGGTTGCTCCTAAAATCAAAATATGTGTAAGAGTTTATCATGTAAAGTGAAGGGTATTTTGTGATTAAATTTTTTTTAACTTGTTTGCGTTACTTCATTGATTTTTTGTGTGACTTACGTTATTCTTTTTTCAATTAACTAAAGAATATAAGAATATAATTCACATGAGTTTTTCTGAGGGCTAAGAAACATCTTGCATTTTAGAGAAAGAGAAAAAAGGGGGGGGAGTAGAGGAAATTCAGGGTTTTAACCATAAAATTCTTCATACAATGAAAAAGTTAATGCTGTAAAATGGCTTTACTAGGGAAGTCCATACCCAAGCAGCACAAAGGAGTTCAAAGTTCGTTCTATAGCACGTTCAGAGCACACCAACCGACACGTTCAAATTACGTTCTCCCAGAACGGTCTAAAAAGCGTCTATGTGTCTCGTCGATCGATGTCGTATAGCACGTCGAAATCTGGTGTTGTACCACTGCTTTTGCACCAATTTTGAACCTGGAATATTACGTTATATTAAAGTGGTAGGATGACGTTTCATTTTGGTGTTAACAATGCTGAATATTCTGCTTTCACAGGTGAAAAAAATCGAAAAATATGAAGGGTGTACCCCATAAGGGCGTTTTCCACTTACAAATTCAGTTTTCGTCAGATCTCTGCTGAATTTCGTACTGAAATCTTTTGATGATCGAAAATTCCTCATAGAAAGACCCCTCCCCCCCCCTCAAAGAACACCACAATGAGGATTTTTCTTTACGAAAAAATCCAGTTTTTGTCGGATGTTTGACAAATGTGGCACACTCAATTTTCTCAAGTCATTTGATGATCAAGAAGTCTCATAGGGGAGTGTTCGCCCCATTTTTATGGTGTGCAGATGGCCACATACAGGACTTTTCCTTTTACAAATCGAGTTTACCAAATCTGACTCGTAGATACTTTGATGCTCAAGAACTTCCTTGGGGTTGACAATGGGAAACAATATATAGAGGATTTTTCCTTGTACACATTCATTTTACGTCGGATCTTTGCCAAATTTGGCTCATAGGTCTTTTGATGCTCAATAATTCACATAGAGGGTTTTTCCTTCTCACAAAAATCTAGTTTACACTGGACCTTTGACAGATTTTGCACATAGATTTCTTTGATGCTGAAAAATCCACATAGGGGAGTTTTCGCCTCCCTATGAAGGTGGAAATTCCCCCAAAGAAGATTTGCCCTTATGCAAAATTCAGTTTATGTTGGATCGTTTAAGAGGTCCTTTGATGTTCAGGAATTCACATAGGGGAATTTTCTTCCCACCCTGAGGGAGGAAAAACCCCATAGAGCGTTTTCCTTTTTACAAATCGAGTTTATGATATTTGCAAAATTTGGCACATAGTTCCTTTGATGCACAAAAATTTACAAAGGGGGAGGGGGAGTTTGGCCTCCCGTCATAAAGGGGTTTTCCTCGGACAATTCTAGTTTACGACAGATCTTTTCCGAATTTAGTACAGAAGTGTTCTGATGTTCGAAAACTCAAGTAGAGGAGTTTTTGCCCCTCTAGTAAAATGCAAAAATATCTTATACAAAAATCCAGGGAAAAAAAGCTTAGCCATATTTGGAAAATATAAATTAACGTTTTGCAAAATTTAGCATATTGAGAGGGGTCAAGGTCCTTTGACTCCTCTCTTAAATACTACCTTGAATTACAATGCTCAGATTTTGTGCACTTTTTCCTAAACGTAGTTTTTTTTAACATTTTGTTTACAATATCTGTTAAACGTGTACAGTTTTTGTAAATTAGGGTTTTATATTTTCTGTTCTGCAAACTTAAATAATAGCACAAAATTTACAAAAAATACCGATTAATTTACAGATTTTGATGAAATGAACACTTGTAGAGGCTTAACTGTCCTGAAATGCAACTCCCTAGAGCAGTTAATAGCAGTACGCCTTTCTGTCACACCACGATTTCGAGGTTCGACTCTTGGGCTTATTCAAGGTGTATGACAACATAACTTCAGAAGTAATTTCCCATGAATACATGAACAGGGTTTGAAGAAAAACCGGGGTAATTTAAAAAACCTTAGCTACCCTGGATTTTTTTTTATCAAGTCCATATGCAGTTTTAATTCCTAAAACTTAAGAAGTTGTTCAGAAAGACAGATGCCAATTTTTGTATACTTGGTATTATTTATTTTAGATCTAATATGTAGTTTGTTTCTGAAATAAATGTTTCAATATGCGGCAAATTTTGAAAAAAAAAATCGACTTTATCGAGATAGTCTATTTTTTTTCAAGTGGTTGTGTTAACAAACCCACGAGGTTTTTTTTTTTTTTTTCCCCGTGCTGGGCCCGGTTTGACGAATCCTGTACATTAATAAATTAAAATAGTTTAATTAATAAAATACATATTTCAAGGGGAGTTAGTACCCCCTATACCGTCAATGTTAATTTGCACATGTTCATGTAACTTTCTCTGAAAATCTATTAAAGATACAATTATGATTTTTTTCTTTACCTAAAGTAGACTTTTTTCTTTATACTAAAGAAAAATTTTACAGAAAGAAAGCTTTTTTAAAAAATTCAAATTAGATGTATGGAATTGGTGGCAAAAATTTCAAAGCCTAACTTAATTCAGATTCTGAGAAAAAGGAGCATTTAGTTTCAAAAATACCATTTCTCGATATAACAATTTAAAGAAGAAAATTATACCTTATCAAAATATGTTTACACTTTTTAAAAGTTTATTTTAACTTACTTCTCATATGAGCGCGATCAAGAAGTTTGTATCATTAAAAAGGTACTGAAATGGAGAATCAAAATATATAGAAATAAAAAAAATCGAATTTTTGAAAGTATTTAGGGTACTGACTCCCCTTAAAGTTCTTACAATTTTCAAATGATGCTCTGTAATGGCTAAGATGTGTCTACTACATATATGGAAAAATAAATTTAAAAATAAAATACAGCAACAGTAGTAAAACTATCACAAATGTAAAAATTTGCTAGTTTTTTTTTTTTTTTTTTGTTGAAGTGCCTGCTTCTTTTTAGTTGGTCTGTGATGAATAATATTTGGATGACAAAAAAAATTTACTTTAGTTGAATCATTTTATGATTCTACTTGAAAAGGGTCTCAAATTTTCCATGGACTTCCCTAGTAAAGCCATTTTACGGCATTAACTTTTTGATTGATTAAAGAATTTTATGGTTAAAACCCTGAATTTCCTCTACTCCCCTTTTCTCTCTCTCTCTAAAATGCAAGATGTTTCTTAGCCCTCAGAAAAACTCATGTGAATTATATTCTTATATTCTTTAGTTAATTGCAAAAAGAATCACGTAAGTCACACAAAAAATTAATGAAGTAACGCATACAAGTTAATAAAAAATTTAATTCCAAAATACCCTTCATTTTACATGATAAACTCTTACACATATTTTGATTTTAGGAACAACCAATAAGGAATTAAAAAGAAAGGCGTTGATCGTTTTGTCCCATTAATGACCTTGGCTGCCTGAAATGAAAATACAAATAAAAAGACAAAAATTGCAGCTTATAATAAGATTAAGTGCGTAAAAAATTTGAAGTACAGTCAGAAATCATCACCTGACGTAAACATTCTTATTTTTTGAATGATACAAATTAAACTAAATAAGTTGGAAAAAAAAGGAATCCGAAGTGTTCAAATTCAATAGTACAATACAACCATTGATCATACCTTGGGAGCCCAGTGGTTCATCATTTTTTAGAAATAGTCATAGAGAGGCAATACATTTTTTTAGCATAAGAGACAATTTGACTTAGGATTTTCTTTAATGAAAAAATTACATAATGATGTATGTAAAAAAAACATAAAATATGATTCTAGTTTTAATCACAGAAAAACCATGCTGCTTTTAAAGGAATTTCAAAATCCAACTCGAGTGCCCATGTTTGTGACTTTTGTGCTATATATCGAGCAAGACCCTTAATTTCTCCAAGCGGGAAAAAAAATCACTAAGAAATGATAGTACCGTTTTCTATGATAGTACTTTTTTTTCCACCATTTCATACTGCAAAAAACATATTTTCATTATTTTAAAAATAAATTGATACTCGTTATTTCTGCATTTATGCATCATTTTTGCGTGTTTATTTGTTGTTTGATATGGAACTTGAATTGGTTAGTATTTTTAGTCTAATTGGGTTATAATTTTAAGTGTCATAACTTGATTCTACTTCTACATAGGAAAACCAGTTTGTACACATATAAAACATGGCCTGCTGCTTTCAGGAGAAGATGCTAGTTGCATTACTGAAATTATATATTTTTTGCACATCTCAGAGTTAATAATGAAGAAAGGTAAGAATCAATGTACCACATATATATTCAGAGATATTACTAAAATTATTTTCAAGATATGAAAATATTCATTGATGTTTTACCAAAATCGCGTTTATTAAGACTTATACCAAAGGATGAAATGGAAGTTGTCAGACAAAGAAGAGATGTGCACTAATTTGTTTTTTTTTCATTGTAAAAAAAAAAAGCTTGTTTTATTTGTTACTGTTTTAATTTGTTTGTGTTCTATTTCGTATTGGGTCACTCACATGTTAAATCAACTAGGCACTCAACCAGATCATTTCAGACTAACATGAAACTTTCAGAAACTGTGCTCTTTTATATCATTGAGATGCATATGGTTTAAAAAAAAAAATCTTTCATAATTCATCTTACATAATTAAAAACTGAGCGTATGTACCTATCTATCTATGCATTAATCTATCTATCTCTGTCCGAGTTACTTCTCCCGAACGCCAGTAAACTGAACATCTAACCAGGTATCGATGTATTCGTAATTTTCCGGTATTTATGTTTGCCTATTCAAAATAATCGCCCGATAATAATTAGCGGAGATATCAACTGAAAACTACTAATTATAATACTTAGATTTCGACATAAAATCCCTATTTTTCGAGGGCTTTCCTCCATTCAAATTATCAGTGCTTCATCAACTTTCCGTAACAATGCTTTTATTGAAATTTGTAACATGCAGAAAATCATTGAGAAAAAAGATCTGTTGCATTTTTTTTCTCAAATATGAACAAATAAAATTCTGAGTTTTGCTTTGAGGGTTTTCATGTGATCGAGATACTTAAAATGTTCCCTTTTTGGTTATTTTCCCGGAATCTGCCGCAAAATGTTACTGATTTTTTTAGTTTTTTGTTCAAGAGTGATTGCTGAACAATGGTCACTTGACATAACTTTTATTTTCGAGGTAGACCGTGCAAAGCCAGGCGACGCATCTAATGAGTAATTGATGTTTGTTAATGTGCCTTCCTGCAGTGCTTTGAAATGATATCTCAAAGCTATGGGAGCATCAGGATTGTGTAATGGCTGACAATTACATGCACTTTAACTTGATCAGTAACTTAAATACTCTTCGAAATTTTTTTTCCACATAACTCAATATTTAGGGGAAAAATTTTTTTTTCCTAAATATTGAGTTATACTCTTTTTTTTTTTTTTGAGAGAATGTCTTTTAGAGATTTTGAAAAAAAAAAAAAAAACTTTCAGAGTGGAACCATTAAGGGATAGCAGCATGGGTGATGGTGGACTCAAGTACTTTTTTCTATGGAAAGTGAAATCTATGGAAGTTCTCCCCTTTACATTTGAAATCATTTGAAAAGTACCATTTTAGAATTTTTTTAAAAATACTTTTTAAGTTTTAGATTGCGTCAGCCCAAAATTTTCGGAAATTTGGGATCACAAACACCCCTGATTAGTACTAATTTTTTGAGATGAAAGACACTATCTCAAGTATTTTTGAAATTTCGTGAGAAACATAGGGTAAAGACCCCAGTAATTGGCACTTTAAGAGTTCGTCCTTAAACTTACCTCTGTTTTCAGTACTTAGAAAAAAATACTCTCTTGCAAATATTTTTGCATCAAAGAGTGCACATCTGTGCATCTATTTGGGTCACTAAAATCAAAAATATTTGAATCGATACTTTTATAAAAATATGCATATAAAAAGTTACCAAAATCACCAGTAATTGGCACCTGATACCCCAGTGTATGACACCTTGTGATCCAGTAATTGGCACATGTTAATAGAACTGGAAAATCATTTTATTTTTCACTTTTAGATTACAAACAAATTTTATCATCATAAGAAACATTAGTAATGTTAATGTAAAGTAGGTAATCTTTACTAATAATAAAGCATAAAGTCTCTCTGTCGGGATCTCTGTCTGTCAGGATCTCTGTGACGCGCATAGCGTCTAGACCAATTGGCCGATTTTTATGAAATTTGGCACAAAGTTAGTTTGTAGCATGAGGGTGTGCACCTCGAAGCGATTTTTCAAAAATTCGATGAGGTTCCTTTTCCATTCCAATTTTAAGCCCATTTTTCATATAAATTTGATAATATGGGGAAGAATGTGTTTTCTTTATCTTTATCTTTACTAATAATAAAGCTGAAAGTCTCTCCGTCTGGATCTCTGTCTGTCTGTCTGGATCTCTGTGACGCGCATAGCGCCTAGATCGCTCCTTCGATTTTCATGAAATTTGGCACAAAATTAGTTTGTAGCATGGGATTGTGCACCTCGAAGCGATTTTTCGAAAATTCAATATAGTTCTTTTTCTATTCCAATTTTAAGAACAAAATTATCATAAGATGGACGAGTAAGTTACGAAATTATTATAACGTGGAACCGTAACATGGGCACAAGCCAATTGGAGAGAGAATTCGCCACACAGGCGAACCAAAAGACCTTTCAATTTTTCTATTACAGGCAAAGCCGTGCGGGAACCACTTGTTTTATATAAATTAATGCTAAATCACTCTTTTTCATGCTGGAAAAGTGTTTTAGAGAAATAAAAATATAAATTTGGAATGTTCCATGGAAAAGATATTGAAATTAATGCTGTTTCATCCTTCGGTTTACAGTTTTGATTTTACGAATGCTACCAAGTTAGGTTTGCCCCAAGTATAGTTAAAAATTCATATAGCATACTTTTTTGCATAAGTTTTCCTCTTTTTTATTTATCAAATGCAGCAAGTCGGTTTTCTTTCTCTTGAAAAACCACCCGCTGCAGGCGGCATTGATATACCGTAGGTGGCGAACGGGGGTTAGCGAGCGAATCGAGCAGAGGACGGAGCCCCCAGTATAAAATTAATTACTGACTAACTTTCATTTGGATTTTTTTCTGGTGAAAGCCACTCCAATCGACAAAAAGCCGCAATTTCAAAAATTGATGATTTTGATGCTTTTTCTTTTTTTTTTTCTTTTTGACAATTACTGTACAAAAGCTACCGATTTCAATTTCCGCTTTATCATATTCGTAATCTGCGCAAAAAACTGAAGATAATTACATCTCACTCAGATTTATCTCAGAAATGACGCTATTTCCCCAGTACTTGGCACACATGCCAATTAGTGCTAGCAAAATTGAAGCACCAGTAAATGGCACCCATCATTATTTTTAAATTCCAAATAGGGACGAAAATATACTTCTACACCATTAAAGTAACACCTTTCAACTAAACAAAACTTTTGACAACGAAAATTTAAAATATATTTTAAGTCAGATTTTAATGGATTTATGTGCATGCTTCCCTTAAGCCAGAGAAGAAGCTTTTGCAACAAAAATGGCTGATTTGACACAAGCCACAATTGTTTCTCTTTCCTACGTACTGCTGCCATTTAGTAACATGAATTGAAGTTATAATCTTTAAAATTAATGTACATTCAGTTGGTATATATCCTTCAATTTAAAAAAAATTGGATACGTGTCCTTTTTAGGACTATTTTGTTGGAAGTGCCAATCACTGGTGCCGTGCCAATTACTGGAGCTGTTACTATTTTCAAAAGGTTTTCAATTTACATATCGAATTAAAGAGCACGTAATTGTATTTCAAAAGGAGCTATTTTACAAGATTGAAGTTCTCATAGAAATGCAATTAAATATTTGAAAGCACTGCCGACCAGCAAATGCTTTTTAACGAATTTCAAAATCATAAGTTATGAATGATTATTTTTTTTTTCAAAATTATTTACAAATTTAAGAAGTGGAAGAGAAGATTTTTCAAAGTTTCATGAAAATATGAAAAGGTCAGGTTGAGGAATTTTTTGCCCCTTGATTCGACATAAATTCGATCCTATTTAAAAATGGCACAAAACATACTCTACTCATAATTTAATACAATTTAATTCCACTTATAGTATGCCGATTGATGCAAGAGCAAGGCTGGTTTTTCGTCAAAAAGACATTAAAAATTAAAAAGCCGAATCTAAAACTCGAAATAAAGAATTTAAAAAAAAAAATCTATGTTCAAACAATTCGTTACAGGGAGAATATTTTTCTTAATACAAAAAACACTGGGAGATAATTTTAACTCCTTAAGCCAACACTTCTATTTAATATTATTTTTCTTTCC
The DNA here is from genome assembly GCF_026930045.1 of Uloborus diversus. Taxonomy (NCBI): domain Eukaryota; kingdom Metazoa; phylum Arthropoda; class Arachnida; order Araneae; family Uloboridae; genus Uloborus; species Uloborus diversus. Next base: position 62,802,358 of record NC_072731.1, on the reverse strand, counting down.
CCATCCGTTTTCAATTCAATTTGTTGATTTTTGCTAGTCATTTTTATTTGTTAAATCTGTGCGGGAACATTAAACGCAGAAAACTTTCAAGCACCAGGTGATGGTAATCAACAGCTGGTAGCAGCTCGCCATTTTGTTTTGCTGCGATAGAATAAACAAGCAATACGCATTTTATTTTTATAAACCGAAAACATAGCCTAGCATTTATTTCAACTTGCTTCTGAAAAAAAAAATAAATGAATAAAAACAAAAAAGCATAGTCAGACATAATATCTTTAACAACAGGAAATATTGCTTTAGAATAGAACAAATTGAATGCGTTATACAACGAATCTCGTTTTTATAATCTTGACCATTTTCAACGCAATAATTTTTTTAGGTACTATTTTGATTGAGACCTTTTCTGCTGATAAAATTGATTCTTTATCATGAATATTTTAAATTGAAAAATTCTTTAAATAATTTAGACTCATTTTCTGTCTCAACATTTAAGAATACTAATTTTCTGATTTCTGTACAGTATGTACCACATTTTACAGCAGCAATACATTTTTCATAAAAATTTGGGAGGTTTATTTTTGCAATAATAGAATCATTATGTGAGCCGTCTACTTTCTAAAAAGCATAAAAACTTTAAAATAAAGCATTTTAAATACATCAAAAACTGAGATTCAACAAAAACAAAATATATATGTATACTCTATTGCAACTTAAAATTCATAGTCGAAAACAAGAATAACTAAAACAACCACTTTAAGGAAAATAAATGTAGCAATCAATTCGAATTCAGATCAGAAATGAAAATTGCACAAAGAAACGTTAGCGAAAAATATATCCGTGAAATAGCCATTGATATTAAATTATACAAATGGAACAATTAAGTTTTGCAGAATGTTCGAAGCTAAAAAAAAAAACCCCAATTAACTCAAAATTTAAATGAAATTCGATTTATAAACAAAATTAACATGTGAAAGATTTAAAAGTAATTATAATTAAATTAATCACTTACTTTTGATAAAAGAATAATCCTTTGCTCGGATTGTTTTTCAGCAGTTGCTCCGAAAGTGGTTGAAGTTGGCAAGCAAAGAAAGTTTCTGTAACTATTCCATGGTAAACAGATATAGAGGGCGCTCGGATGCGGTGACAGCTGAACGTCAAATATTACGTTATTTTAGCACGGGAATAACACCGTGTCATTAGAACGTTTTTTGAACGTCAAATATGACGTCCCCTCAGAACTAGACTGACACCGTGATAATATCACTGTTGCTGTACGTCTAATTTTACGTGCAAGTAACACTTAACACCGTCATTCGACCAATAACACGATTTCTGTACCAGATTTGAACGTTCTGGTGCTACTGGGGGTAGAAAATTTGAGACCCTTTTCAAGTAGAATCATAAAATGATTCAACTAATGTAATTTTTTTTTATCATCCAAATATTATTCATCACAGACCGACTAAAAAGAAGCAGGCACTTAAAAAAAAAAAAAAAAAAAAAAAAAAATCCCTAGCACATTTTTACATTTGTGATAGTTTTACTAATGTTGCTGTATTTTATTTTTAAAATTTATTTCTCCATATATGTAGTAGACACAGCCATTACAGTGCATCATTTAAAAATTGTAAGAACTTTAAGGGGAGTCAGTACCTAAATACTTTCAAAAATTCGATTTTTTGATTTCTATATATTTTGATACTCCATTTCAATATTTTTTTAATGATACAAACTTCTTGATCGTGCTCATATGAGAAGTAAGTTAAAATAAGCTTTTAAAAAATGTAAGCATATTTTGATAAGGTATGATTTTCTTCTTTAAGTTGTTATATCGAGAAATGGTATTTTTGAAACTAAATGTTCCTTTTTCTCAGAACCTAAATTGCATTAGACTTTGAAATTTTTGCCACCAATTCCATACATATAATTAGAATTTTTTTAAAAAAAAGCTTTCTTTCTGTAAAATTTTACTTCAGTATAGAGAAAAATGTCTACTTAAGGTACAGAAAAAAATCATAATTGTATCTTTAATATAATTTTCAGAGAAAGGAACATGTGCAAATTAACATTGACGGTATAGGGGGTACTAACTCCCCTTAAAATAAGTATTTTATTTATTGAACTATTTTAATTTATTAATGTACAGGATTCGTCAAACCGGGCCCAGCGCGAAAAAAAAAAGAAAAAAAAAACCAGTGGGTTTGTTAACACGAGCATATTAAAAAAAATAAACTATCTCAATAAAAACTTTTTTTTTTTTTCAAAATTTGCCGCATATTGAACTATTTACTTCAGAAACAAACAACATATAAGATCTAAAATAAATAATACCGAGTACGAAAATTGGCATCTGTCTTTCTTAACAACTTCTTAAGTTTTAGGAATTAAAACTGCATATAGATTTCACGATGAATTAAAAAATATTTCTTTGCTGGGAAGCCAAACTAAGCAATTTACTTAATTTATTTCAATCTCTTTTAAAGATTTTCTTTTCTTTTTTTTTCTTTTTTTTTTGTATTGTTCGAAAAAAATGATTTGATTAACTACATCAGGGAATCTCTTTTTTAATAGATGCTTAATGCAAGATTGCAAAGTGTAAAGGTAGATTACAATAATCATATAAAATTAACCAACTGTGTAATGACTATTCCAGATTCCATAAACTGTAATCATACCTGAAAATTTTCTCACATATTCCGAATTATTGTGTGCAAAATTATTTTGCGACTTTATAATTACTAATTTTAATATTTTTAAATACTGATCAAATTTTTATTTCAAACTTCTCGTCTGGAAGGATGTATAAAATACTTGATATGATTCATGGTTGTGGCTCATGCGGCTCTTTTTAACGTAAAACTTAGTCAGAGGTTTTTTTTAGAACAAACTGAAGAAAAAAAAAAAAAAACTGCTAAATGCCTTTTGGGACTAAAAGGAAAGCTTTTCTCAAAATGTGACACACTGGTTTCTGTACGGGTGAATCTGTTTTCTATTTATGGTGTGGTCATGTTTCAGAAAAATCAATTTTTATAATATTTCACCTAAATGCTAAATGTTTTCAGTAATTTTTGTCAGAAGTTAGCTTTCGGTGTATTTTACGTATTATATGTAAATGCCAAATGGTTTTGAAATTCTTTTTCTTTCTTCAATTTTGACCCTTTTTGTAATAAATTTGAGTAGAAAAAAATTCAGGATTTAAAATTATTCATATCTCTATGAAAAGTAAAAGTAAAAAAGTGGTATACTCGTAGTTTAAACAATGTTAAAATAGTGATCAAGATTAATTTTTTTTTCTTGTAAGAAAGTCCGCAATTTTCAACAATGACCAGGGTACTTGATAAAAAAAATCCAGGGTAGCTAAGGTTTTTTAAATTACCCCGGTTTTTCATCAAACCCTGTTCATGTATTCATCTGAAATTACCTCTGAAGGTATGTTGTAATACACCTTGAATAAGCCCAAGAGTCGAACCTCGAAATTGTGGTGTGGCTGCAAGACGCACTGCTATTAACTGCTCTAGGGAGTTGCATTTCAAGGACAGTAAAGCCTCTACAAGTGTTCATTTCATCAAAATCTGTAAATTAATCGGTATTTTTGTAAATTTTGTGTTATTATTTAAGTCTGCAGAACAGAAAAAATAAAACCCTAATTTACAAAAACTGTACACATTTAACAGATATTGTAAACAAAAGGTTAAAAAAACCGACGTGTAGGAAAAAGTGCACTGAGTATTATAATTCAAGGTAGTAATTACGGGAGGAGTCGAAGGATCCTGACTCCTCTCAATGTGCCAAATTTTGTAAAACGTTAAATTTATATTTTCCAAATTTGGCAAAGCTTTGATATTACCTGGATTTTTGTATAAGATATTTTTGCATTTTACTAGAGGGGCGAAAACTCCTCTACTTGAGTTTTCGAGCATCAGAACACTTCTGTACTAAATTTGGAAAAGATCCGTCGTAAACTAGAATTGTCAGAGGAAAAACCCTTTATGAAGGGAGGCCAAACTCCCCTCCCCCCTCTTGTAAATTTCTGCGCATCAAAGGAACTATGTGCCAAATTTGGCGAATATAAACTCGATTTGTAAAAAGGAAAACGCTCTATGGGCTTTTTCCTCCCTCAAGGTGGGAAGAAAACTCCCCTATGTGAATTCCTGAACATCAAAGGATCTCTTAAACGATACAACATAAACTGAATTTTGCATAAGGGCAAATCTTCCTTGGGGGAATTTCTACCTCCATAGGGAGGCGAAAACTCCCCTATGTGGATATTTCAGCATCAAAGAAATGTGCAAAATCTGTCAAAGGTCCAGTGTAAACTAGATTTTTGTAAGAAGGAAAACCCTCTATGTGAATTATTGAGCATCAAAAGACCTATGAACCAAATTTAACAAAGATCCGACGCAAACTGAATGTGTACAAGGAAAAACCCTCTATATATTGTTCCCCATCAGCAGGGGCAAAAACCTAAGGGAGTTCTTGAGCATCAAAGTATCTACGGGTCAGATTTGGTAAACTCGATTTGTAAAAGGAAAAGTCCTGCATGTGGGCATCTGCACACCACAGAAATGGGGCGAAGACTCCCTTATGAGACTTCTTGATCATCAAATGACTTGATAAAGTTGAGTGTGCCAAATTTGTCAAACATCCGACATAAACTGGATTTTTTTGTAAACAAAAATCCTCTGTGGTGTTCTTTGAGGGTGGGGGGGGGGGGGGGTCTTTCTATGAGGAATTTTCAATCATCAAAAGATTTTAGTACGAAATTCAGCAGAGATCTGACGAAAACTGAATTTGTAAGTGGAAAACCCCCTTATGGGGTACACCCTTCATTTTTTCGAATTTTTTTACCTGTGAAAGCAAAATATTTAGTATTGTTTTGTTAACACCGAAATGAAACGTCATCCTACCACTTTAATATAACGTAATATTCCAGGTTCAAAATTGGTGCAAAAGCGGTGGTACAACACCAGATTTCGACGTGCTATACGACATCGATCGACGAGACACATAGACGCTTTTTAGACCGTTCTGGAAGAACGTAATTTGAACGTGTCGGTTGGTGTGCTCTGAACGTGTTATAGAACGAGCTTTGAACTCCTTTGTGCTGCTTGGGTTCATAGCTGATGCGTAGAACGGGGAAAAACCGTTTTTCGACGAAACGGGTTTAAACCGTCAAATATACGGTAAAAACCAGTTGAAATTAAGGGTATTTTTTACAGTGTATATATATATATATATATATATATAGTTGCTTGATGAATGAACTGTAAATGTTTGAAGAATTATTTTGAAAAATGAAATATTCCGGATACGGAGACTGTCCCGGAGTTAAATCTACCACTAATGACACTATGCCTCAGTATACCAAACAGTTACAAGTTTCAGATGTAGGGGAGGGCTGCCCCAAGCGGGTAGGTGTCCCAAAACGGGTAGGCATTCGTATGTCGCCACATGGTGTGAAGTGGCGATGCATACGTATGTCGTGTTTACCCGCATACCCCCGAATTTCAATGTCCCAGTGAAGCAGCGATGGGGCAGCATGGCATACTAGGCTTCAAAAAAAAAAAAAAAAATTCATTTGGGAAAAAAAAAATGAAGGTATCTGATTTGTGATTAGTTGAAGACCTGCTTCGTTTTTTTTTAAATTTTGAATAACTTTACATTATTCTGACACTATCCACCTATAAACTACGATGTCTGTTTACTTAAAAAAAAGAGGTTATTATTGAAATAAAGAACATGCTTTTGGCCAAAACAGGTAGGGCAAAGCGGATATTCCCGCATTCTTTATATTTTATTGGTCAAATGTACTGACTTAGATTTTCTGTTCAAATAGGATAAGTATAACTTGCAATACAATATAAAAATATTGTATTGCAAGATTACTACAAATCATTCGCATACATCTCGCTACCCCAGTAGCACCAGAACGTTCAAATCTGGTACAGAAATCGTGTTATTGGTCGAATGACGGTGTTAAGTGTTACTTGCACGTAAAATTAGACGTACAGCAACAGTGATATTATCACGGTGCCAGTCTAGTTCTGAGGGGACGTCATTAGACGTTCAAAAAACGTTCTAATGACACGGTGTTATTCCCGTGTTAAAATAACGTAATATCTGACGTTCAGCTGTCACCGCATCCGAGCGCCCTCTATATCTGTTTACCGTGGAATAGTTACAGAAACTTTCTTTGCTTACCAACTTCAACTACTTTCGGAGCAACTGCTGAAAAACAATCCGAGCAAAGGATTATTCTTTTATCAAAAGTAAGTGATAAATTTAATTGTAATTACTTTTAAATCTTTCACATGTTAATTTTGTTTATAAATCGAATTTCATTTAAATTTTGACTTAATTGGGGTTTTTTTTTCTTAGCTTCGAACATTCTGCAAAACTTAATTGTTCCATTTGTATAATTTGATATCAATAGCTATTTCATGGATATATTTTTCGCTAACGTTTCTTTGTGCAATTTTCATTTCTGATCTGAATTCGAATCGATTGCTACACTTATTTTCCTTAAAATGGTTGTTTTAGTTATTCTTGTTTTCGACTATGAATTTTAAGTTGCAATAAAGTATACATATATATTTTGTTTTTGCTTTATCTCGGTTTTTGATGTATTTAAAAAGATTTATTTTAAAGTTTTTATACTTTTAAGAAAGTAGACGGCTCACATAATGATTCTATTATTGCAAAAATAAACCTCCAAAATTTTTATGAAAAATGTGTTGCTGCTGTAAAATGTGATACATACTGTACAGAAATCAGAAAATTAGTATTCTTGAATGTTGAGACAGAAAATGAGTCTAAATTATTTAAAGATTTTTTCAATATAAAATATTCATGATAAAGAATCAATTTTATCAACAGAAAAGGTCTCAATCAAAATACTGTAGTACCTTAAAAAGTTATGGCGTTGAAAATGGTCAAGATTATAAAAACAAGATTCGTTGTATAACGCATTCAATTGTTCTATTCTAAAGCAATATTTCCTGTTGTTAAAGATATTATGTCTGACTATGCTTTTTTGTTTTTATTCATTTATTTTTTTTCAGAAGCAAGTTGAAATAAATGCTAGGTTATGTTTTCGGTTTATAAAAATAGAATGCGTATTGCTTGTTTATTCTATCGCAGCAAAACAAAATGGCGAGCTGCTACCAGCTGTTGATTACCATCACCTGGTGCTTGAAAGTTTTCTGCGTTTAACATTCCCGCACAGATTTAACAAATAAAAAAGACTGGCAAAAATCAACTAATTGAATTGAAAACGGATGGGGAAAGAAAAATAATATTAAATAGAAGTGTTGGCTTAAGGAGTTAAAATTATCTCCCAATGTTTTTTGTATTAAGAAAAATATTCTCCCTGTAACGAATTTTTTGAACACAGATTTTTTTTTTTTTTTTTTTTTAAGTCTTTATTTCGAGTTTTAGATCCGTCTTTTTAATTTTTAATGTCTTTTTGACGAAAAACCAGCTTTGCTCTTGTATCAATCGGCATACTATAAATGGAATTAAATTGTATTAAATTATGAGCAGAGTATGTTTTGTGCCATTTTTAAATAGGATCGAATTTATGTCGAATCAAGGGGGAAAAAAAATCCTCAACCTGACATTTTCATATTTTCATGAAACTTTCTAAAATCTTCTCTTCCCCTTCTTAAATTTGTAAATAATTTTGAAAAAAAAAATCACTCATTCATAACTTATGATTTTGAAATTCATTAAAAAGCATTTGCTGGTCGGCAGTGCTTTCAAATATTTAACTGCATTTCTATGAGAACTTCAGTCTTGTAAAATAGATCCTTTTGAAATACAATTACGTGCTCTTTAATTCAAAATGTAAATTGAAAACCTTTTAAAAATATGTTTCTCACGGAATTTCAAAAATACTTGAGATAGTGTCTTTTATCTCAAAAAATTAGTGCTAATCAGGGGTGTTTGTGATCCCAAATTTCCGAAAATTTTGGGCTGACGCAATCTTAAACTAAAAAAGTATTTTTAAAAAATTTTAAAGTGGTACTTTTCAAATGATTTCAAATGTAAAGGGGGCAACTTCCATAAATTTCACTGTCTATAGAACAAAGTACTTGAGTCCACCATCGTCCCTGGTGCTATCCCTTAATGGTTCCAGTATTTTTTTTTTTCAAAATCTCTAAAAGACATTATCTCAAAAAAAATTAGATTTTTTTTCCTAAATATTGAGTTATGTGAAAAAAAAAAAATTTTAGAAAAGTATTTAAGTTACTGATCAAGTTAAAGTGCATGTAATTGTCAGCCATTACACAATCCTGATGCTCACATAGCTTTGAGATATCATTTCAAAGCACTGCAGGAAGACATATTAACAAAAATAAATTACTCATTAGTTGCGTCGCCTGGCTTTGCACGGTCTACCTCGAAAATAAAAGTTATGTCAAGTGACCATTGTTCAGCAGGAGGAAAGCCCTCGAAAAATAGGGATTTTATGTCGAAATCTAAGTATTATAATTAGTAGTTTTCAGTTGATATCTCCGCTAATTATTATCGGGGGATTATTTTGCATAGCCAAACATAAATACGGGAAAATTACGAATACATCGATACCTGGTTCGATGTTCAGTTTACTGGCGTTCGGGAGAAGTAACTCGGACAGAGATAGATAGATTAATGCATAGATAGATAGAAACATGCGCTCAGTTTTTAATTATGTAAGATGAATTATGAAAGTTTTTTTTTCAAACCATATGCATCTTAATGATATAAATGAGCAAAGTTTCTGAAAGTTTCATGTTAGTCTGAAATGGTCTGGTTGAGTGCCTAGTTGATTAGTTGATTTAACATGTGAGTGACCCAATACGAAATAGAACACTAACAAGTGAAATAAGCTTATTTTTTTTCTTCTCCTGAAAGCAGCAGGCCATGTTTTATATGTGTACAAACTGGTTTTCCTATGTAAAAGTAGAATCAAGTTATGACATTTAAAATTATTACCCAATTAGACTAAAAATACTAACCAATTCAGGTTCCATATCAAACAACAAATAAACACGCAAAAATGATGCATAAATGCCGAAATAAAGAGTATCAATTTATTTTTTAAATAATGAAAATATGTTTTTTGCAGTATGAAATGGTGGGAAAAAAAAGTACTATCATATAAAACGCATAGAACTTTCTTAGTGATTTTATTTTTTAGTGATTTGGACAAATTAAGGGTCTTGCTCGATATATAGCACATAAGTCACCAACATGGGTACTCGAGTTGGATTTTGAAATTCCTTTAAAAGCAGCATGGTTCTTCTGTGATTAAAATTAGAATCATATTTTATGTTTTTTTTACACACATCATTATGTAATTTTTTTCATTAAAGAAAATCCCAAGTCAGATTGTCTCTTATGTTAAAAAAATGTATTGCTTCTCTATGACTACTTCTAAAAAATGATGAACACACTGGGCTCCCAAGGTATGATCAACGGTTGTATTGTACCATTGGATTTGAACATTTCGGGTTACATTTTTTTCCTACTTATTTAGTTTAATTTGTATCATTCAAAAAATAAGAATGTTTATGTCAGGTGATTTCTGACTGTACTTCAAATTTTTCACGCACTTAATCTTATTATAAGCTGCAATTTTTGTCTTTTTATTTGTATTTTCATTTCAGGCAGCCAAGGTCATTAATGGGACAAAACGATCAACGCCTTTCTTTTTAATTCCTTTTTGGTTGCTCCTAAAATCAAAATATGTGTAAGAGTTTATCATGTAAAGTGAAGGGTATTTTGTGATTAAATTTTTTTTAACTTGTTTGCGTTACTTCATTGATTTTTTGTGTGACTTACGTTATTCTTTTTGCAATTAACTAAAGAATATAAGAATATAATTCACATGAGTTTTTCTGACGGCTAAGAAACATCTTGCACTTTAGAGAAAGAGAAAAAAGGGGGAGTAGAGGAAATTCAGGGTTTTAACCATAAAATTCTTTATACAATCAAAAAGTTAATGCCGTAAAATGGCTTTACTAGGGAAGTCCATAGAAAATTTGAGACCCTTTTCAAGTAGAATCATAAAATGATTCAACTAATGCAATTTTTTTTTTTATCATCCGAATATTATTCATCACAGACCGACTAAAAAGAAGCAGGCACTTAAAAAAAAAATTCCCTAGCACATTTTTACATTTGTGATAGTTTTACTAATGTTGCTGTATTTTATTTTTAAAATTTATTTCTCCATATATGTAGTCGACGCATCCTAGCATTACAGTGCATCATTTGAAAATTGTAAGAACTTTAAGGGGAGTCAGTACCCTAAATACTTTCAAAAATTCGATTTTTTGATTTCTATATATTTTGATACTCCATTTCAATACTTTTTTAATAATACAAACTTCTTGATCGTGCTCATATGAGAAGTAAGTTAAAATAAGTTTTAAAAAAATGTAAACATATTTTGATACGGTATGATTTTCTTTTTTAAATTGTTATATCGAGAAATGGTATTTTTGAAACTAAATGTTCCTTTTTCTCAGAACCTAAATTGTGTTAGACTTTGAAATTTAACCACCAATTCCATACATATAATTAGAATTTTTTTAAAAAAGCTTTCTTTCTGTAAAATTTTACTTCAGTATAGAGAAAAATGTCTACTTAAGGTACAGAAAAAATTCATAATTGTATCTTTAATAGATTTTTCAGAGAAAGGAACATGAACATGTGCAAATTAACATTGACGGTATAGAGGGTACTAACTCCCCTTAAAATAGGTATTTTATTTATTGAACTATTTTAATTTATTAATGTACAGGATTCGTCAAACCGGGCCCAGCACGAAAAAAAAAAAAAAAAAAAAAAAAAAAAAAAAAAACTCGTGGGTTTGTTAACACGAGTCAATTGAAAAAAATAAACTATCTCAATAAAAACGATTTTTTTTTTCAAAATTTGCCGCATATTGAAACATTTACTTCAGAAACAAACTACATATAAGATCTAAAATAAATAATACCGAGTACGAAAATTGGCATCTGTCTTTCTGAACAACTTCTTAAATTGGCATCTGTCTTTCTGAACAACTTCTTAAGTTTTAGGAATTAAAACTGCATATAGATTTCACGATTAATTAAAAAATATTTCTTTGCTGGGAAGCCAAACTAAGCAATTTACTTAATTTATTTCAATCTCTTTTAAAGATTTTATTTTATTTTATTTTTATTTATTTTTTTATTTTTATTTATTTATTATTTTTTTTTTTTTTGTATTGTTCGAAAAAAATGATTTGATTAACTACATCAGGGAATCTCTTTTTTTAATAGATGCTTAATGCAAGATTGCAAAGTGTAAAGGTAGATTACAATAATCGTATAAAATTAACCAACTGTGTAATGACTACTCCAGATTCCATAAACTGTAATCATACCTGAAAATTTTTACACATATTCCGAATTATTGTGTGCAAAATTATTTTGCGACTTTATAATTACTAATTTTAATATTTTTAAATACTGATCAAATTTTTATTTCAAACTTCTCGTCTGGAAGGATGTATAAAATACTTGATATGATTCATGGTTGTGGCTCATGCGGCTCTTTTTAACGTAAAACTTAGTCAGAGTTTTTTTTTTTAGAACAAACTGAAGAAAAAAAAATACTACTAAATGCCTTTTGGGACTAAAAGGAAAGCTTTTCTCAAAATGTGACATACTTGTTTCCGTACGGGTGAATCTGTTTTCTATTTATGGTGTGGTCATGTTTCAGAAAAATCAATTTTTATAATATTTCACCTAAATGCTAAATGTTTTCAGTAATTTTTGTCAGAAGATAGCTTCCGGTGTATTTTACGTATTATATGTAAATGCTAAATGGTTTTCAAATTCTTTTTCTTTCTTCAATTTCGACGCTTTTTGTAATAAATTTGAGTAGAAATAAATTCAGGATTTAAAATTATTCATATCTCTATGAAAAGTAAAAGTAACAAAGTGGTATAGTTTAAACAATGTTAAAATAGTGATCAAGATTAATTTTTTTTTCTTGTAAGAAAGTCCGCAATTTTCAACAATGACCAGGGTACTTGATAAAAAAAAATCCAGGGTAGCTAAGGTTTTTAAATTACCCCGGTTTTTCATCAAACCCTGTTCATGTATTCATCTGAAATTACCTCTGAAGTTATGTCGTAATACACCTTGAATAAGCCCAAGAGTCGGAACCTCGAAATTGTGGTGTGGCTGCAAGACGCACTGCTATTAACTGCTCTAGGGAGTTGCATTTCAAGGACAGTAAAGCCTCTACAAGTGTTCATTTCATCAAAATCTGTAAATTAATTGGTATTTTTGTAAATTTTGTGTTATTATTTAAGTCTGCAGAACAGAAAAAATAAAACCCTAATTTACAAAAACTGTACACATTTAACAGATATTGTAAACAAAAGGTTAAAAAAAACCGACGTGTAGGAAAAAGTGCACTGAGTATTATAATTCAAGGTAGTAATTACGGGAGGAGTCGAAGGATGCTGACCCCTCTCAATGTGCCAAATTTTGTAAAACGTTAAATTTATATTTTCCAAATTTGGCAAAGCTTTGATATTACCTGGATTTTTGTATAAAATATTTTTGCATTTTACTAGAGGGGCGAAAACTCCTCTACTTGAGTTTTCGAGCATCAGAACACTTCTGTACTAAATTTGGAAAAGATCCATCGTAACTAGAATTGTCAGAGGGAAAAACCCTTTATGAAGGGAGGCCAAACTCCCCCCCCCCCTCTTGTAAATTTTTGCCCATCAAAGGAACTATGTGCTAAATTTGGCAAATATAAACTCGATTTGTAAAAAGGAGAACGCTCTATGGGCTTTTTCCTCCCTCAGGGTGGGAAGAAAACTCCCCTATGTGAATTCCTGAACATCAAAGGACCTCTTAAACGATCCAACATAAACTGAATTTTGCATAAGGGCAAATCTTCTTTGGGGGAATTTCCACCTCCATAGGGAGGCGAAAACTCTCCTATGTGGATTTTTCAGCATCAAAGAAATGTGCAAAATCTGTCAAAGGTCCAGTGTAAACTAGATTTTTGTACGAAGGAAAACCCTCTATGTGAATTATTGAGCATCAAAAGACCTATGAGCCAAGTTTGGCAAAGATCCGACGTAAACTGAATGTGTACAAGGAAAAATCCTCTATATATTGTTTGACATCGGCAGGGACGAAAACCCCAAGGATGTTCTTGAGCATCAAAGTATCTACGAGTCAGATTTGGTAAACTCGATTTGTAAAAGGAAAAGTCCTG